>NW_019104167.1:0-42817 GCF_001856785.1 Myzus persicae | reverse complement strand
ATAAGTAGGGCTCGGATGTTTATGCACTTAAAACTACTGTAATATGCATGCATTTATGCACTAAAAAATTACGAAATATGCAAACAAAATATGCGCTAAAAATTATAAAATATGCATTTTTAGTCAATAAAAACACCAAAATATGCACAAAAAAATGTATTACAATTCATAAAACAAAAATTAGTTAGTTCATTTTATTACATTATTAAATTATCAGCGTTACACTGTGATACAATAGTTTTTTTAATTTGATCAAACTTGTAGCTGCGTCTGTTATCGGAAAGTAAATTTTTGTAACGTGAAAAACTTCGTTCTACATCTACCGACGTTATTGGAGCATACTTGAAGAATGCAAGATCCTCAACCTTCAAATCTTGTTCTATTCCTTCCATAGTATCAACTTCACCAGAATGTATTTTAGAAATCTGTACCAAAGTTTTAAACCCAGCATTCTTTTCAATTACGTTCTGAAATTTGTCGTAAATTTCTTTTCCCACTTTTCCATATACAATGATTTATCATTGAATTTAAGTATAACAAATCCATTACAACGAAATTATCTAACAACTGTAGTACTGTTACTGTACAGCAGAGCGGTACTCACTTGACAACCATATTCGTTTTTGAGTTACCACAAAATATTAAAATTGATTTATTCGAAACTGATTTCCTGTTTTCCCGTATTTTTCTTAAATGAATAATTAATATCTTGAAAGATAGAGTGAAAAACACATCCGAAACACTTTTATATAGCAGATGGTGAAGACCGTGAAGTACATCATACTTAGTACCCACTACCCATGAACAAATTATTTTCTAACATTTTATAATGACATAACTGTTTGTCATACTATACACATTCTACTCATATACCATTTCGTCAAAATCAAATATATTATATTCTAAACAAATAATTCTTATTAATTTTTAACTGTACCTACTGCCTAGTAATATAATAATATAGTACTTTGCACCAGCTTAATTTCGAAGAAATCAAACATAAATTATTCTTATATTTGCAATAACATATTATTTTAAATTAAAATATTTTCCTCGCTTTCTAAATCGGCAACCAATATAACCCTTAGTGTGGTCGGTCTGCCCGATTGCGGTTAATTGATAAACATTTTTCGGCAACCGACAAAATGCAATATTATCCGGCACTGACTGTACAATCCGTATTTTATCGACTTATCTCGGTACCTTTTATGAAATATTAGATTATGAGTTGGGAAATGAATGTACATGTAGTGATGTGTTTTAAATAAAATTTTTTTTTGAGCCGATTCACTTTTTATATAGGTAAATGTTTTAGATTTCTACTTAAGCACCTTTTCTGGTATGAAAGTGAATCTAGTTGGTACTTTGGGTGGTCAAAAGTAAAAAATTACCAGTCATTTTCAAAATCTTCGGGAGAAACCTAAAAAATTAAGGAAAAACGGAAAACTAGCGCCAAAATTTTTTTTTTTATGTAACTACAAAATAAATAACAGTAGATAACTACATGAAATGTTCACTGAATGTTTATATTTAATAGACTCCATACAATTTTAAAAATAATTGACTCTTTTCGAGCTATAGGTATAAAAAGTTAGGAATTTGATTAGTTTTTTTAATTATTGGCCAAATTTTCGTATGGTCAAAAATCGAGGGTAATTAGGAGAAATTCATCAAAATCGCGAAATTGTCCAAATTATTTTTAGTAAGATTTTAAAATGTAATACAAGATTCCTTTAATGTTTTAATAACTTTCTATATAATAATAATATTTTTTCATATTTTTTCACCAAATTCATTACTAAAAGTCTATGACTAAGGTCTAAGATATAGTGGACTGGCATCGAGTGCAATACCTGTCATCTGTGAGTCGAAAATGATATGTCAATGTCAATCAACATATTTAAATAACATTTGTATGTACAAGACCGATAAAATTACTAACAAAATTTATTGATATTGAATTAAATTTTAATATTTACATAACAAACATAATATTTAAGTCATACAGGGTAATATATTGTGTAATTAATTCCATATAAAAAATAATTTCAAAATTATAATATTACCTAGATGGCGTTGAAAATCATGGGGATTTTATTTTATAGGTAGAGGGAAGGAAGAAGCATAACATTTGATCATAGACCGTTTATTTTTAGTATAATCAAAGAACAATAGTATAAGCCATAAGGTATTATTGTATTAATGTATACGATCTATGCATTAACTATTGCATTTTTTACTTGCTCCTCTCTACACCCCTAGCCAGTCCCAATAAATTATAAAAATTCCAAAGGCTAAAAATCGAGATTTTCTTGGGCAATATTTTCCTATGTAATTATCTCCTGCTTTTGAATTATCGTGTATAATTTTCCTCTATAATATTTTCTTAAAATTAACTTTCCCTAATTTGGTTTTACTAAGAAGTGTTTTCCAGACAAAATAAGTTTCTATCATAAAAGCATTCCTGACAAATATTTTCCTGAATTAATGTGTTCCTTTCGAAAATAAATAACGCACCACCTATTAGTCCGTGCTCGGTTGTCTATGATGAATTGATGAAGCGGTGATAAAGCTAGTGATATAAACCGATTTTTATTGTTATCTGAATCCTTCGAAAATATACTATTTAGATAAGGGACAGTAATTATTATTATCATTTATCTCTGAACAAAAACCAATTTAAAAAATGTCAACATCAAGTCATCAAAAAAATGTCAAATGGTTTTAATACTTGTTCAATTAAAAATAAATTACGGTCCCTATGGAATGGTAAATACAAATATAGCCTAAAATGTTCACTTTCAATCGATCAGAGTTCCAACAGTTTTGACTAACAAATGAGCAAATACAATGATTGAATTTAATACTGTATTTTTTTGTGTATTTTCCATCCTACTGTATTCTTTAAAATGGTGAGTAAATTTCACTTTCGATGTCAAATTATTAATTAATTTCTGACAACTCACTGAAACTTTTAAATTTAGGTTGTTACCCAAAGCCATCAGTTTATATCTCAAATACAAATACCATTTGAACGTAAAAATTGGCACGGCTGGTATATTCTCATTACAAGATATAATTTTCTTAAAAAACGGTTATTCAGTGGTACGTTGCAAACAAAAAATATAATTCTAAGATGTTTTAATGAACCATTATTTTTGACAGCACATTGATAATATTGGTTTTCGGAGTAGCTTTATTAGCAGCGAAGTCAATAAATTGGTATGTCTTGTAGCTCGCGATGTGAGAATTGAAAAAAACATAGAACGAAATGATTCCATTATTATAAAGCAAAACCAAAGCAATAATAAAATTGAAGATATATTGCCAATTGTTATGAAATTTGCACAAGTACATGAATAAAATAATGTTTTGAAAACCTAACATTTAAAAAAATATAATTTTAACTTTTCTTTTTAGTTTTTAGCTGTTCGAATAAGTCGTATATCAATAGTGTCATTACAACCAAATACTCCTGAATGGCTCTTTATAGTATCTGTTATAGATCTTCATTTAGATGCATCTGTCATAGGATCATCGAGGCAATTATTAGCTAATGTTAATGCTCCATATGCAGAAGCAAAATTACTTCGTCATCCTATGAATCCAAATTCATGTTGTTTAGCAAAGATTACTGTTAATGTATGTGCTGAGAGCATATTAGACACACATGAACCTTTATCAATTCAGTCACTAATGTTGAAACTTGACAAATCAAAAATTGTACTAAATAAAGGGTTGTATAGTTTTATTCAAAATAATAGAGCTAGTTCTACACTGTCTAAAAATGATAATGTTCAAAGTAGTTTGGATATGGCTGCAAAAGACATTTCCATACCACCATTGGTGCCTAAGGTTAGTTTAGTTATTAATATTGATTATTTAATATTTAATGTTGTTGTTTGTGTAGAAAATAAAAATACATCTCGAAGAGCTAACAATTGTTGATGTAAAAGATAATTTAGTTACAGAAATGAAAGGAGAATTGAAATTATTGACTATAGAAAATCTTATCATTCCCGATGACAATAATGATTCAATAAAACAAAGTAACATAATATACAATTGATGAAGTATAATTATACTTTGTTATAAAATCAATAATCTTTTAGGTAATCTTTCATTAAAAGTAAATTTTGAAAGTTTGTGCTTGATTGGTCATGAAGAAACCTACGTGTCATTAGAAAAGTTTTCGTTTGAAGCTAAGGTATACATTTATTTAAAATGAGTTCCTTTATTAATCAGTTGTAATATTGCGGTAAAAAAATAATGTTTTTTAAATATTCTTATTATTCTAGTACTTTAAGAAATCATTTAAATTTGATCTAAAGATAAATAATGTGTACACTTTATATTCACATGATGATATTTACCAATGGTACACTTCTTATACTGATCAAATGTTGAATCCACATCAGGTAAAAATGATTCTCCTTGGATAAGTTCAATATACATTTGTATGTGCCCAACCATATTACTCTTAAAGCAAAAAAAAATGTATATGGATAATGTATATTATTTGTTATTTTATCACTAGAATGAAAAGTTAGGTTTGTTAAAAATTTAGATTGTAGTTGAAGTAGTTTACTTAACAAACACTTTATATATAGATATATCTTTTTGAGGTTTAAACTTTAATTTCTCTTTTTTTATAGCAAAATTATATATTTTAAATTAAACATTTCTATTTTAAAATTTTATAAATTTCAAGACTTAAGATATTTATTTAATATTGATTAGATATTAATCTATGATAAATATTTGTAATACTTAGTTGAATAATTGTGATTGCAAAGCCCCAAATAATTATAAGTCTTTATCGCACATCCCATACCTAGTCATCTCTAACATTGTTTACAAAAGAAGTTATTATAATAAAAATGTTTTGTTTTAGTTAAAGTCAACTTCACCTTCACCAGCAAATAAATTGTTAATATCACAAAACAGTCCAATGGATGACATTAGTATAGATTTATTGGTCCAGTTTTTAAATGTGACTACAATATGTAGACTTGGCTCAGAATGTGCATCTGTTAGTTTAAATAAGTTTAAACTAATGTTATCTTGTAATCCAGTTCTAAGTTTGTATTCACTATATTAATTCATAATTGTATTCTAATATCTTATTAATTTAATGTATTTGTTTGATTAGGAAATGAAAATCACAGTAAAGTGTTTGCGAATTGGCCTATTGGGCTATGTCACAGAAAATGGACTAGTGACTTGATGTTAGAAACTGTGCGTTGTTGGCTAAAACCATTTACAAATACTGAATACAGTCCGGGTATGAAAAAATGTCATTCTTGGGGTACACCCTTGTTTATTGGCCTAGTTTTGGTACAGGTAACTTATTTAATTTTTATTTTAAAAATCAATTATTTTATTCAGGTTTTTTTTAATAACTAGATTAAAAATTCTATTCCATCAAATGCACCTAGACTCAATGTTTTACTTGATACTGTACGCTTAGAATGGAGTCCACCACTCGCTCAGTTCATTTTGAGGGCACATAATTCTTTACAGCAGTAAGTTATATATAATGTGTTTATTCAAGATGCAGAACATAATATTTTATGCAATAAAATAATTTTTTTTTTTATGTACTGATTGAAAAATAATTTATACTAATAATCATGTATTTTAAACTTTTATAGAATTGTTTCCGCTTTAGAAATAAATTTGAAATCTAAAAGTAATGACTCTTCGATAGAAGATCAAAAATTGTCTATATCTAAGACAATTCCAGCTAGTATTTCTGTAACAAATGCAAATATTTTTCTTATAGCAGATAAAAAAAGTATATTTTTATTCAACTTACAAAATATACATTTTGTACATTTTTTTTAATTTGATTTATAGTTTGTGTTTTGGTACGTGTGGATACTATTTCTGCAGACATTGGAACTTCAAGAATAATTTGTGCAATTGAAGGTCTTAAATGTGATTCATTAGTACCAACTAAATATCATTATGTGTGTACATCTTCCGACGATATTAAGGTAATTTTTACTTTAATTTTTATCAATTAATTAAATTTAGAGAAAATAAACATTGTTAAAAAATTAAAACTAATATAGAGCTGGTGGCTTCACATAAAGTCATTAAAATTGGAAAAAATACTGGAAACTAAAGAAATATTAATTGAAATTAATGAAATATTTGAATGTCGGTGGAGTGCAAATGTTCACCTTAAACTATTAACTATATTTACAGACATATCTGATATGAAAAATCATTTGGGTAATATTAAAATTTTATGAATAATGTGTTCCTCTTTAAAATACCTCAATTTATTTTAATTTAGAACTTTGAATTTTTTTACAGGCATTAGTTCTATTGAAGATCCAAACAAATCAACATTTGTTGACATTAAATTATGTGTCAAATCAAAATTCAAATTTTCAATGAAAGTTTCTTCCTCTCATTATTTATTATTTTCAACTGGTAACATTCTTATTTTACCATATTTTTTTTTTAAATTAAACCTTGGAAATTTGAATTTTATTTTCAGATAATTTGATGTATATTAAACAAAATGGCAAGGTGCGTCATCTTGAAAGCAAAAGTTTCAAAGTTGCCGTTGATCAGTTTAGTATATTTGCTATAAAAGGTTTTAAAATGTTGAAAACAAATTTTAATAAAGAAGTTCAAGCTGAGAGACAAAATTCTGAAGGGTTAATAACTGAAGCAAATAGTATTTGGTGATTAAAAAAAAAGAATGAAAATATTCATATTAATTTACAACATGAAGATTGTTAAATCACAATTTTTTTTTATATAGGGATGTGACTATTGAAAACTTTAAAATGGTATTTCCCTATGGATTTGAGTTTTACAGTATTTTTCAAGGTGAATTCATTAGTATTTTTAAATGGTTAAAATTAATTCATAAAAAACCAAAACTCCAACCTGAACCTCTTCCAAGTGATATAGCCTTAAAGGTAAATCAACAATAAGATTATTGATTGAATTCGTATTTATTATACATCAAATACAATCATTTATAGGTTCAAGAGTTCATTTTTGAATTGAGTGATGATGATTTTGAAGTGAAGCTCAGAGATAACTACGAACTACTTGAAGATGAATACAAGGAAAGTTTAAAACGCCAGAAAATGCTTGAAACTAAAGTGTCTGAAGTGGTCAAAGATCGTTTACTTTTACCAGCAGGCAAAGTTGAAGAGTTGTTAACTAGCTTGCAAAAAATGAACGCTCAAATTTATATACAACGTTCTAAGCAAATGAAACAACAATCACCTGTAAGAACTCGTTTATTTTCGTGGACTATGTGTGATCTTTGTATTATTATTTTGGCTGATGAGTCCATGCATACACCTCAAAAAGTTGTCAATCATATATGTGAAATGGATGCAGATAGCCTGTGGCCTGAGGAAGGCTTGGAATTTTGTATTCTTTGGTGTCGAATGATTTTTGCAAGTTGTGCAGAATGGAAATTTCAACTTAGAGATTTCCCACAAACATGGCTTGATATTAGAAAATTTCAACTTTGGGGAAAATTAGCTGGTGCTGAACAAGAACCTACAGCCCGAGGCAATATATTAAATAATAGATATTATTATAATATTATATTATTTTCTGTGGAACTTAAACATTAAATTATATTGTTTTAAATATCTAATTTTTATACTTAGCTAAAAGAAGTGTAACCATTGAATTAAGTGATCCTTTTGGCGATGTGACAATCGAAAGAGGAATGACTTCATTGAAATATTATTATGACTTAAATTGTGAAGTTGATAAATATACATATTCATTTGGTCCATGTTGGGAACCTGTCATTGCACAGTGCAAACTATGTATTTATATAATAAAAGTGTATAAAAGTAATTGAAAATTAAATTTAAAAATTGTTTTAAATAGGTTTAGAAAAAGTATTGGGTTCTAGTAGAGATCCAAGTCCGCCATTACCATTTTGGGATAAAATCAGGTTGATATATCATGGTCGCTTAACAATGATTGTCAATGAATTGAAAGTGAAATTGCATGCATCTCTTGATCCATACAACACAACTGAAGAAATGGAATTAAATTGGTATAATACTGCTATGGATTGGACCAATGGTAATATAATTTTTAATTTTAAAATTAATATTTTTAACTTTAACTTTTTTTTCTAGCCAAGTTTATTTTCAAAGGTCATTTAAAAGTTCTTGTGAGAACAGCTTCTAAGTATGACGATGTATGTTTATTAAATCTTCCAAATTTAAAATTAAGCATCAAGTTAAAATGGTCTTGTCTGGGTGATCCTAATGACCATTATTCAGTTATGCCCTGTGCTCCAGATAAATTACCAGAATATTCTAGCAATCAAGTAAATTTTCTGATAAAATATTTAAGGATTAAAAGACTTAAACGTTTTTTTATTGTGTCAAAATATAGAGGTTTAAAAAAGAATAATTTTTGTGGTCTAAAAAAATTGTTGTCAGACAATTACTTCCGTTTTTTATGTTCAGTCATAATATCACAGTCTAATAGTTTGTAATTAAAATACACACATGATATTTACTTTGTACTAATAAATTTATCAGAAAAATAATGATTTGACGTACAATTTATATATATTAGTACATTTCTATAAAGGTTATGTATTTTTCAGATGTTTGTATTATTTCCTTAGTATTAAAAATTGTTTTAGGGTAGTTTATAGGAACAATTAAATATAAAAAATAAACGAAATAGCAAAGATAAATAATATTCAATCTGTAAAGTTTAAACCAACTAATGCATTATTTTAATTAATAATGTAGAAACTGAAAAAAAATGTACAAATTTAAACAAAAATACATACAATTAAATTGGTCATGAATCACAGTAAATAAACCTACTATATTATAAAACTACCAACTTTCTTATTTTATGCAAAATACTATTTATTTTAATAGTTACATATTATTAAAATAGAAAAAAGTATTTATAAAACTATGCTGAAAACTTAAAAATAATTTTTACAATTTTCAATATTTTTTGAGGGAGAAAGATTGATTTCATAAATGTCATGAATTAGGCATGGATTTTAAAAATCGACATCTCTTCTTTTCAACTCTTTCAATTTTATATATTTTTATTGGAGTTTGTATATTTTGTACTGAGGTAATTTTGATATGTTTATTAAGTTCTTACATATTAAATTATTATAATTTATTGGTTTAAACTTGACTGATTAAATATTATTTATCTTTGCTATTCCGTGTATTTGTATTATTAATTGTTACTATCAACTAGCAAGCAACCTCGAAACAATTTTTAATACTATAGAAATAATAAAAAAATCTAATACGATGAATATAATTTTTAAGCAATGTACTTTTAGAATTTGTACGTTAAATAATTATTTTAATCGTACACATTTTTTTAAGTACGGCTTATTGGATGTTGTGATTTTATGTTGTCACATGTAAAGTGCAACTTATATTTATATAGAATAAATTGTCTGGCAACAATTTTAGACCACTAAAATTATTCTTTTTTGAGACTTTTTTATAACTTAAGTTCTTTAATTATAAAACATATTTTATATGATGCTTTTTTATTTAGGAACATGACTCTTTTAGAGCATTCCGTTCACAAAATCTCAACGTTAGCCTTTCTATTGAAACCAAACCAGAGCCGAACACTGGGTCTCCACATACAGATACAGATTATCCTGTTGCACTCTTGTATGGCAGTACATTAAAGTAAACCAAGAACTGTATAATATATCATATCAATTTTTTTTCATGCATATGTTGAGTAATTTTTGTTATTCTAGGTGGTTTGAAAACTTGAAATTGATATTGTCTGGTGTAACAAGGCCTACCAGACGCGGTCCGTTATTTAATAATAATAGACACAAAAAATTAACTTTAAGTCGTCATTATAGAAAAGTTCATTTGTGCGTATCTTTGCAACATTTTCAAGTACACTATTGGATGTCATTTGCTTTACAACGAGGATTTGAGTTATTTGGCCAGCGAATATCTACTAGTTCAGAACATACCCTTAACTTAGCATCAAACTTTGAAGATGACTTGAAACACCGTTCACGACCGGTTTGGTCCGTTGGTTATATGAATTGTGAATTAATGGATACAGAAATATGGTTAAAAAGTGCCCTGCAATCAGAAGAAGAAGAAGAAGAAGTAAAAGCAGTATAATTATTTTTAAAAACAAACAGATAACATATTTTACTCCACATTTTAGGCCGAAATTAAAGAAAAACCTGTTGAAAAATGTTATTTATTAAGTGTAAGCAAAGTTTCATATGGGAGAGAAACTACAGGTACTTGTGAAGCTGATGGTAGTCCAACGCCAATTCATAGATTAGTTGTGTATCATTTAAAAGGAGCTTGGACAACAAGAAATAGAGATGTAGCTTTTGCATTATTCAACTCTTTAGTAAAGAATCAGGTAGAACTTAAAAATTTTAATAATGAAATGATTAATATGCTTAAATAATTAAAACTAACTTAAATGCATACATATTTCAGAAATTAAAAAAAAATCTATCTACAGAAGCATTGAAAGGGTTTTGTTTGAATGACAGTGGATGTACACCAATGAAGAATCGTACAAGAAATGCAGATTCTACAGAGCAGACTACACCATTATCATCAGTTACATCTGTTGCATCAACCACTTGTCAAGCTAGTCCATCTCCAATGTCAAAACTACAATGTGGAGGTCAAGCAGCTACCATGCTTCAGCAGCTTATATCTGAAGTAGACAATAAACCTGTTGTTTTCAGTGATGACCTATCAATGCAAGTAACTAGGGAACGGAGATTACAAGGATTATCTGGATGCCAGCAAGACGATGTTCTTTATAAGAATTGGTTGAGTAAGTTTTGTTTGTAAGATTTTTCACTCATATTTTTGAACATTATATTATCAAATAATTAACTATCAATAATTATTATTTTAGTTGCTTTAATAAACAGCCAAGTGTTGCTTAAAGGATGTGAAACTAAAGGATATGTAATAGTGAGCGCAGCTAAAGCTGAAATATTACAAAGAATTCATTGTCCAGTATGGAAGGACCATTCATTAGTATCTAAAACAACTTGGGTTGGCACTTTAGATAGTATGCAGTATTATGCTACAGTTAGTGCTGGAAAAACTGATTTTATTGATGGTAAAATTGAATGTTAAAAATTAATTAAGTTCTATCATATAATTTTAATATATATTTTATATTTTAATAGAAAATATAATGTGGTTAAATGTTGAGAATATACAAGAAAAAGATATAGACAGTACTATCATATCTGACCTTCCTGACTTACCGCATCTTGTTGGAAGTGGACACAGCGTTGGAGGTGTAGTCAGCGAAACTGTTGGGGCAAGTAATGTCGGAGAAAATTCTCCATTACAGGTAAATTGATATTTTTTTACTAATACTATAAAATATATTAAGATTATTATATATTGTTATAATATATATTTATACATATTGTTATGCCATTACTAGCTTCAAAGAATTGTTTCACGATGTAAATGTGAATTTTTTTATGCGGGTCATGGTGAGAGTAGTTTAAATCCAACACATTTAACTGAAGTACCGCCACCACCAACAGCTACACCTGATGTTGTTGGTGATCCAGATTTACATGAACCAGTGGATGCATTTACTCTTATGCATCATGATTTAGATGTTTGCACCAATTCTCTTCAGGTATTAAATCCAAAAAAAATAAAATAAAACTCCTTAACTAACTAGTGGTTATTTACACTTATGAACTTTTAATTATAGTATGCTATGATCTTGGATATTGTGAATAACTTATTATTATATGTGGAACCACGTAGAAAAGAAGCTTATGAACGTTTGCAAAGAATGCGTTTTCAACTGCAACTTCAAAGTAGTCAAGACCACAGACAACCCATTCAACAGTTACAAAACCATGTTCGGTAATTTTTCTCTCTAAGAATACTAAATAACAAAATAAACAAAATAATTTTAATATAGGTGTCTGGTTGCTAAACTACGTAGATTAGAAAAAGAAATATTTTTATTAAAAAAAGAAGAAGATTGGCAAAACGAAGAATTGTTATCTTCAGAAATTAGAAGTTTAGAAAAACAAGTAAGATAAAAATCTTAACTAATGATGTATAAACTATGTATGTTATTTTATGTATGTATTTAAATTAATGTTTTATTTACATTTCTAACAATAAGATGAATGAATTAAAAGATCAATTAAACTCTGAAAGCGAAGAATTAGATATGATGGTGTCTTGTTATAAAGAAACACAACTTAGAGCAACTCAAAAATTAGCTACATTACGAGGTGATAAACCAAGCGTTGTACCTTCAAGAGCCAACGAAATATGCTTCAAACATGCTCAATGGAGATTAACAGAAAATGATGGCCAACTGGGAATTGCCGACTTAGTACTTAGTAATTTTTTGTAAGTCTAGAAATATTACATGTTAATAAATAAGTAAATTTAAAATTCTTACCTCTTATACAGATATACAAAAAATTCTAAAAGTGACGATTCAGTTGAGCATTTATTAGAATTAGGATACATTAGAATGACAAATCTCCTAGCTAATGAACTGTACAAAGAAGTCATTGTGCCTACAGAAATTCAAAACAATATGCCAGTTGATGATCGAAAGGTTCAATATTTTAATTTTAAAAATTAAATAATTTTTTTTGAATTAATTTAATTTTTTTTATATGTGTAGAGAGCAGTAAGAATATTTTGTAGGGAAAAAGCTCCAGTTGGAGGTATATCAGTCAAAGAACATTTTGAAATAAATGTGGTACCATTGACAATTGGTAATTACTAATGCACTTTGTTTATTAGAGTAAATATTAATCCTGTGGTTATTTAATTAGGTATGACCAAAAAATTTTATAGCACTATGATGAGATTTTGTTTTTCTGAAAGAGATCCTGAAAATATAGATGCTGAAACAGACGAAAAAAATTCATCTAAAGGGAAAAAGAACAAAGAAAGTAATTTTTATGTTCCAATAGAACATAAAGATGATGTTGAAAAAATGAAGGTAAAAATATGTACTATGTAGAGTATATTTATTTTTATGTTAATAGTTTATTATTGAGTTTAAGTGAGCTATGGTCTAATACAATTCCTATTTAAATTAGGAAAGAGCTGAAAAGAACAAACTGTTCATTTACATTAAAATACCAGAAGTGCCGGTAAAAGTTAGTTATAAAGGTAACAAAGAAAAAAATTTGGAAGACATAAGAGATTTTAGTTTAGTAATTCCCACAATTGAATACCATAATGTTACATGGACGTGGTTAGATCTTTGTCAAGCTATGAAAACCGATAGTAGACGAGTAATTCTATCCCAGGTTTGTTTTTAGTACTTTTTATATTATATCCAGATAGTCTTATCATAAATATGAAAAAAAAATTTCTATTTTAATATATAAAATTATCTTTAGGCTATTAAACACAAGTTGCAAATAAAAACTAACAAAGCAATAGCAGATGGTGGGGCATCACCACAAGAAGAAGACAAAGCTCGAATGCTGTTTGGCAGTAAATTAGTGGTAATTATAAGTCATCATTATATATTAATACAATATTATACTGTTAACTAATTGTATATTAATAATAACAATCCATTATTAAAAGGACGCTACACAGACACTAGTTGTATCTGTCTTACGTGCGTAATATATCAAATTTATGCTCAGCAGATAACATTTAGTTTTGTTAGTTTAAAAATTAGAGTGAATCGACTCTATTATGAGACTTGTTGGTAAGAACTTTATCTGTGTTTGTATGTGGGTTTTCTACTATTATTCATTGTTTAATTGAGTTGATTATTTTTAATTTACGCCGTATTATGTACAAAAACTTGCTAAAAAATTGAACTATCATAAAAAAAACCCAATACAAACACAGATAATGTTAAGCAATTGTAAGAAGGTGACAATAAATGTCTGTGTTGCATCCTCTTAATTTAGTTGAAATTTTTGGTAATACATTGAATCATTTTTTTTTTTCGTTTCTAGCGCAATGAACATCGAAATTCAAAACGTGGTATACTAAAATTTCCTAAATAGAAGTATATATATTTATTTTATATTTTGTATGAACTCTGTGATATTGAATTTTGTTACCTAAAAATGTATTTGTTTAAGGAACATTTATAATATATTTATTTTATAACACAAGTACTTAAATATATTACTCTAGCTCTGAAGTTATTGCATGTTTTTTAGAAGCGAGCTAAAAAAACTTTTTTAAATATATTCAACGATTTTCGTACAATTTTGGATTTTATTTGGTTAAAATAACTTGTATTTCATACATTTTTATAGACATTTTACCATTAATTATAAACCATTGAAATATCTGTAAATACATCAAATACGCTTTGTACTACATCCACCAAGCTCACCAAAATAATTATAATTATTTCTGTTACCCATTGTTCATTAAACATATTTTCATATTCAAATTTAACACATCCATCACAGTTACAGGCAAGGGTTTCTAGACTTCAGCTGTATATATAGCCCAGTAGTTAATTACTTTCCACATTTTTGAAATTAAGTCAACAATGCCATAACTTCTGATTCTTAATTATTGTTATTAAATTAAATACGGTTGTACAGTAGTACTAGTAGTATTTAAACTCTAAGGTAGGTGGATGAAAGGATTAACTAATAACTATATATTTTTAATGTACTTACTTTTATTTAACCACTTATCCAAAAAAAGTCATCATGCAATTACAATGTGTTTTATTTGGAAGTCTTTTAGTAAAATATTAAAATTTAATTTTGTTTAATTTATTAATTTAATATAAGTCATTATATTTTATGCATATTTATCAATAATTTAAATTGAATTAGTTTACGACATGTGTAATATAGTTAAGCAAAATGAACAAACTTGTACTAAATTCTACTTTCATGTGATTTTTTTATGTATTATAAAATAAATTATTTAAAGGTATAATATAAAACAAGATGATATTAGATATATTATCAATATTAAATACTAAAAATTAGGAAACCAAAGTGCATTAAATATGTTATCGTTGATTCATAAAATACTATGAACCTATTATACTATTATTATATTATTTTTAAACAAAGATCTTATGGCCTTTTATTCAAATACATTGTATTTTGGTTTAATTTATTTTATTAGAAACATTAAATATTAGTAAAATGTTACTTATTTAGATTAAATTAGTTTAATTTTAATTATTAATAGGTCCACAACACTGGTTAAATTTCTGTTACATCTAGTAAGTACTTGCACCTGTTATAAAAATATAGAATTTATTTGAAATAATTTAAGTATCCCAAAATAACACTGGAACTGGTTAAATTTTAGTTTTGTTTATAATAATATTTAGGAATGGGTGGACTGGCAAGGTGGGACGAAGGGAGATTTGGTGGTGGTCTGGCCTCGTATTCGTGTTCATGGGTTAACTGGCTATAAAAATTTATTTTTTGGTTAAATCTTCTCGTTCTGAAATATTGCCTCAGTCCACCCTTGTTAATTATACCTACATTTCTTGTATAGAAAATATTATAGTTCCAAGTGAAGATAATTTGAAAAAAAAATGTTTGTTGCAAGTAATACAAATTGTATTAATTTTAAAATTATATTAGTTGTCAAAAAACAATTTTAACTAACAAAAATTATTAGTGTCTGTGTTGTTCTAAAATTTAATTGTTGGTTCTCACTTAAAATTATAGGTGAATACTAAAAATTTGTCGGTTTTAAAAAGTAATTTAGGTGCTTAATTAATTTTTTATCATCTTCACAACAAGTTACAACAAAGTAACTTTTGGCTAGTGTATGATTGCCTCCAAATTTGACCAATATTTATGTAACTACTTTAATATGGAATTTAGGGTATTATAGGCCTACAGAAAAAACAATATTTATGATAATATTGTAAGCATATGCTCAGTTAGAGATTGTTAGATAATACTTGCTTCAAATGTTGGTGTTTATAGTGTATTATGTACTATAGTTGTACTATGCATTTTTTTTTGTAACCGTAGGCTTGCAGATATTATTAAATCATTTAAATTTAATTTTGAGGAATTAATTAACATAAATTAGACTAAATGCTTAATTTATTGAGAAAAGATTAAACGAATTAACACAATTTTTATACTTTCTATTATTTATTTGGGTAAAAAATGTCTAATAAGTATCTAATAAATCTTTTCACGGGACAGAATTATTCAGTGTTACATTTAAAAATAAACACACTGTATAAGTGCAATGTTTTATTCTTAAAATTTGATAAATAATTATGTGTGGTAGTGTAGATTTAAACTGAAAGTTTGTTTGTTTTTAAAGTTTGTAAAACACTTGCTGCATTTTTATGTCGACAAGATCAACTAAAATGTTTCCTATTCATTTTTAGAAATAAATGATTTATCGTTAGTTTTGAAAATAATTAACTCCTACAAGGTTATTTTAAAATCATGTCACCTATATAAATATTGAGTTACTTACACTGTAATAATTACACCTTGTGTGATTAGATTATTATAAATGAAACCAATTAGAATTGTTATATAATTGTTTCTACTTGAACAGAAAAATCAAGTTTATTATAAAACACATCATATGACTATATAAGTTTATCAATAAAAATTACTGTTTACTTTTAATATTCTTCTAAAAATTATAATACAAAATAATTTTAATCTTTATAATCATAAGGAGACAAAGTAGTAAATCCTTTGTATTTTTTTTTCGTTTTTAATCCAGTAACCAAGTTGGAACTGCGTGGGAATGCAGTGACACCATCAAACATTAGATCTGTCTCTGGGTGGAACCTATGATAATCGGATAATATATGGAGATTAGGGGGAAGTTCACGATTCTGAAGTGCATCATATGGTACAACTGTGTCTACAGGTGTCTCATAAAATTCAAATACATCACCTATATAAAAAATAATAAAAATAAAAATACTGATCATTATTATTTAGTTTTAAAACTTACCTAAAGTATTCAGAGTATGTAAAAGCGAATTTGGTACTTTATGGTCAACCAGTTCTTCACATTTTTTAAGTAAACGGATTTTTTCATTTTTATTAAGTGTGTATGACACATTGGTTTGATTAACTGTATTATTTGCTATTTTTATTATGACATTCCTGATATCTAATGGAGGATCATATTCTTTAAGTGGCCTTAAAAACCTAAACATATAAAATATAATATTAATTATAATTTGAATAATTGTTTTAATACATAACATTATTTAAAAATATATCAACCAACCCTCTTGATGCTATGGCCTTGGCATTTCCTTCAAATTTGCTTCGTGGCGGTACCCATGGTATACTTCTTTTTACTTTTTTGTGTAAATATCTAGCCTGTAAACAAACCAAATGAGTTATAACTTAATTAATAAATCAAACAATATTTGTAGTCAAGGTCATATTCAGGAAAAATGTTTTTTTCCTGGCAGGGTGAGAGTGAATATCATAGTAAGTGGTGTATCAAAGAATTTAAATTGTTATAAGGGCAAATGCTTCATCTAAAATTGAGAAATACAATAATTATAATTATATGCAATAAGTAATTACTAATAATATATATAATGGGAAGTGTCAAATAGAGTGGTAATAAATTCAATTTCAATAATGTATATTAAAGTTTTTACAATGGATAACACATTAAAAAAAAATGATTTCCGATTCATTTGCTTTTGAATTTATTACATGAATAGTATAAGACTAATAATTAATAATAACCATTGTGTGATTAAAATACTTTCCAAAAACATGGCACTATGCAGTGTAATTGCTATTTCTTTTATGCTAATGTTGGATAATTGGATCCAAATAATGGATATCCATAAGACCATAAACCAATTAATACGCGAATCATCAACCAACGATAATATTATTATTTTATTTGAAATCTTCTAATTTTAGTATTATATTATAGCTTACAGAAATACTGCCAGTAAGCAATATAATTTTTACTATATTAGTTAAAAATATGTACAATTATGGCCACGCGAGTACACTTGTGACTACAATTACTGACAATATTTAATATTACTAAGAAAGTAAAGGTCTAAAATAATTAAAAGCACGATAGTATTATCCTAAATCCCAATTCCTATTCCTAACAGAAAATATAAAAATATTTATAATTAAGACGTTACATCTACTTAGTTCGGTGAGCGGGAAATTCCCGGTTGTCGTGTGAGTCGGCACTGGTAGAAGACGGCGGCGCCGGCCAAAACAATATTATTTTATCAATACACCAGATTTTGATAGTGATTTTATTTGCACTGACGCCGCCAACAATATTAATGTGATAAAAAACATAATATGATCCGAGACTGTAAGACACATCCAGTTACAACGTCTAATTAACGTCATCATTACTATTTTTAATAATCGTTTGGTAAATATTATTGCTGTCTTGTCGGTTCGTCGGTAAAAACGAATCCTAACTCATTTTGCGATCACCGACGAGTATCGTACCAAAATTACGGCCATAACCTTCAAAAGGTTACATCGTCCAACACTTTGACATGACGAAAACAATTAAAACACGTACGATATCGTTCAAGACGAAAACGTTCGTATTTGTGTTGCGAAAATTAATTCATCGACATTCGACATTATCTCTGCGATCACGCGAATTAATGTAACACGACTACGGTTGTCGCGAATTCTTATAGTTTACCTGGACGCCGAATAGGTCGTACAAATTCGTTGCGGCGCCGTTGTTGTTGTTGTTGGAATTCACCGATAATAACAATCGCAGTGAGGCGCCCGAGCGATTTGAAACGTATCCGGCCATCATCGTCGCAGTAATCGTAGCTTTTAAAAGTTAAAATAAACTATAATCTATAATATCGTCGATTTGTTATCATCATCAATTGCGTACATATCGTGAATTCGTGATATACCATATACCTACTTCGGTGGTGCTGGGGCGGCGTATGTTTTTACCGCAGTGGCCGCAATTCTGGTTACCACTGTGTTAACCATGTGACGGGTGTTGAGCCAATCGGGTGCGCAGGTCCTTCGGGTTGTGAGTGCGTGCGAGAGTGAGTGCGTGCGTGCGTGCGCGAGTGTGTGTGTTGGTGTGTCCGCCATTTTACGCGACTCGCCGTCGTCGAACATGAACAACAACGCAGCTCCGGGCGCATCGGATAATGATTGTCGCGTTTCCGGCCTGTGATTATGTCCGTACGCGTTATTGACGCACGTCCGTCGTTCGGCCGAAACTGTTTCGCGTATACCGTCGCGTCGTCGTGGTCGTGGTGTCCGCGGTCCGCCGGCGCCTCAGCCGTGGTGTTTGTGTGACGTCCAAGACGTCGCCGTCGTCGTCACAGCAGCCGTCGTACCAGGCAAAATGTCCAATGAAAAATGACTCACTCCAGCCATCAGACCAACGGTGCCAGCTTGGAGGATTGCCACACAAACTTCTTCGCCCTGGTGAGTACTTAGTTACTATTAGTGGCATCCGTTTTACATCGTTGTTTCTTTAAAGCCGCGTAGGTAATAGGTAATTTATACCTATAGGTTAACGTAAAGGAATTTTACGCATATGATGTTTAACCATCGCTGTCACGACCACTCACAAATGGAAAACTCAAACATTAATTTTTCTCGATGGCCAACAGCCCCTCGTTCATACCCCATCAAATATTCTTCCAGATCATGTAGCTCTCCTCTAATCTGAAGACTGGTATCCACCGGATAATAAACATTGAACACTGTTGACTTGTCTTTAGATGCTGGTCGCCTGTATGATGCAATTGCATGTCACAATAATTCTAGCCCCAACATATCACATAGCCAAATGTTTACATATCGTGTATTGGTCAATGGCTTTGCCTAGAGCTTTTCTCGGCCTGTTGGAATACAAATGCGTAATAGGTCCAAACTAAAAATCTCAATGAAGATCTTCAAACACTGCAAGTAGAATTCATTTGCGGTTTATACCCATTGACTGCATGTTGACCTATTTAGAAAACTCAACTTTCAATTATTTTCTGTCTGTTAGATATATCAAGTTTAAAGTTTAAGGTTTTTCCTATTACGTTTTACTATATAACTGTTGGTAGAAAATGTCTGTTTACACAATATATCTTATTCAAATCCAATCAATGTCCGTACGTTGATACCTACTTGTAAGGATTAGATAATATCAAATTCTAGCGTAATCTTTGTTTATTTTACACAAAACAAAGTTTTTTTTAAAAAAAAAATGGTGTCACAGAAAAGGCCTGACAAATACAATTACCTAAGTATTACATTTTATTCAGCTTTAAAAATATCAGTTATTTTTCTATACTATTCCTTTTTATTTATTTATGTATTTTAAGTTCAAAATATATTATTTGTGTTCTTAGTTAGGATTTCAATAGTCCTATATTTCTAAATGATAGAAGGGTCATACGTTCTTAGGTCATCAATGATAATAGATAAGTATTTCTTAACTTAATATAAAATGTAAACTGTTTTCCTGTTCCATTTTAGCTACCTACCTAAAGATTTTTTTCTAGTTTATGGATTTTGACTGAAGCGTGATACCTTTAAGTACTTATAATGTATAATATATAAACATTGACATATTTTGTTTCTGCAATTACTTTCATAATAAAAAACCACTATATGATTTATAACAAAGATTTTCCATTTTAAATATATATATATATCAAGCTAATTTTTGATATTTAATTAAGAGAATTCTAAGAATAATATTAAGGTGTTACCTAATAAATGTTAAAAAATATAGATACTCGCCTAATATTCTAATTTTTTTTAATTTTAACAATTAATTGTCAATCATAATTATTTTAGTGTTTTTAGGTAGGTTTATCATTCTGCAATGATCACTCCATTTTATTGCCAATTTAGATAAGACGGTAAACAATTTACTTTTCACATCATTAATATTTATCACAGAACTAATGTATCAAACTGTATCATAACATTTTTATTCCTGAAATCATAGTATTTAGGTAGGTTGTATGTAGTAATACTATATTTATGCTAGTTTAAAATATGAAAATCTGTGTTAGTTGCTATATTTTATAGAAACTCTAAACCAATTTGTTACTTTTCGAATGTTGGTCAAATATTATCATCCCGGCAGTTCTGGTTTTCAAATTTATATATAGGTAACTATTTGTATTAATAAATTCTTAGTAAATAAATGTATGATTTTTGTTTATTTTCCTTTCTATTAACTTTAAAAGAAGTTTACCTATTATCTAAGTCTAATAGAACATACCTATGATGAATACAGAATTAAAGTATTAAAATTATAGTATGTGGATGTGTATTAGGTAGTCGGTATAGGATTTTATTTTCAAAAATAAAATATGAAATGATAACAATACAATTTACATTCAAAACAGATGTTCATTTTTCTACTTTTATTTTAGTAAATTATGTATCTGTGTCCTATTCTTCAGTTTATGTATACTAAAACTTGCCACCTTAATTTACACAGGTTTTAAACACAAATGATCTTCAAAAATATTTTCCCTTGCTAGTTAGTACAATATTTATGTTAGTGATAACTGATAAGAAAACAACATATATACAGACTTCAAAGCAACATTAAATTTGTTATTAAGTTTTTTTACTATTGTATCTTGGTCAATTAGTTTACAATTCTTAGATTTCTAATTAAGTAATAGCAGGTATAAATAAAAACTAGGTAAAAATGACTGAACTGCTAAGATAACTATTAGAAGATAATTAAAAACAATTATATCGTCCCTACTAAAAAATAACATTGTAAAGCATTATTGATGATCATTGTCTAGGTTTTGTTTATTGGCAAATGTCCGGAGGGTTAAATTTTTCAATGTTTTTGTTTTTACCAAATCAATTATCCCAACGTTTTCCTCTACTATTATAGTGGTAATGTAAACAACTGATTAGATATTCGTAATCAAATTCCAAAACAATTTGTTTTGCTATAAATTAAGATTTGTGCACCGGGTAGGTTGGGTACGATACTACCACCACTACTTGTCAACGAATTACGTTTTATCAGACAAGAATTTATTACTTCGTCGCTATAAATATCTACGAAATCTTACAAGGTGAGATACTAGCTTAATCGAAAACGTATTTTCGAACAATATTGCGCTTATCGTCAACAACAAAACGGGTCGTGGCTTTCGTTGTTATTATTATTGACTATTTCTTTATCAAAACGCGGCGCCGAGACGCGTGCACGTAGATAAGCGGACGCATGGCAGTAGTAAACTTTGCATTCACCCCGTGAAGACAATATCGAGTATCGACTCGGGTATTCACAAAAATAATCAGTAGTTCGATACTAATATAATTATAACACCTATATATTAATCAATTTCTTGAAAATAGATTCTAGTAATTCTAGATTCGGTAAATATTTTTTCCCCCGTAAAATAGACGTAGGTACTATAATACATGTATATTATATATATATATCCTCGCTACTACTCTAAGTATATACGCGCCTCTCGCGCGCGCGCGTACACACACACAAACACAGGCTATGTCCTGCGTATTTTCAAACCGCTTTCAGTGGTTCCCAAAAGCGGGCGTCCGACATTATCAATTGTTTTTTTTTTTCATTTTTTTCTCATTCGAAAATTTCGTAAACATTTCCGTATCGGTTAAATATTGATTTTTCCCGCGCCCGCCGGAAGACCTTCGTTGTTGTCACCGCCTCCACCGCCGCCGTAAATTCGCCCGCCTAATAGTCGCACCCGCTCGTTTTCTTTCTTTATAGAATAGATGTCATCGTGAAAAATTCATATTTGCTGCTATTGTGTACATTGTGGCGTTTCGTCTGTGGTCCACAATGGTGTCTATGGTAGACGCCGGGCGGCGGCGACGAAATTCATAATATTTTTAGTGTTTGGCCGTCTACGGTGCACGACCCGGCTTGTTGTGTAGCGTGTCGCGTGTGTGTATATTAAAAATCGACTATCGTATTTATCAGACTATGATTTCATTATTTATAATGTTTAACGGGTTTGTTATTACACCTCTGTTGTCGTTTTTCACTGTTGCTATACATTTAGATCCCTCTTTGATAAAATACATCTCTAGAATAGTTTTCTTGGCAGTTCACGTCCTCAAAGTATACTTCATATAAGTCTGTTATATTAGTCACACACAGATGAGATAGCCACATGGCCATCGATGAATTTTTTTATTTTGTAAATCGTTGTGCTTAATCTATCATAAAATAATATGCCTTCATAAGCACTCGTTCTATTTTTCGACCCGGTCCTCCCTCCCGTAAAAGTGGCCGTGGCGGTGACTACGACTATCGTTGACATACTCAAGAATTCCATGTGTCCGCCTTTGCGTCGTTCAAGGTGCACAAATAATATTATTAAATAATAGTATCATATCATTATGTTGTTGCGTGCCGGATAGTTGTAATAATGTGTACGGATTAAAAAAAAACTGGATTATTGGTTGTGCTCTGGTGGGGAGAGTTGTGTCGTTATCCGTAGAGGTGTTTCACCCTTTACGGGGAATACGAGTCGGAGGGATAATACTATAATAGCACGATTTCGCTGGGGTGATAAACGGTGGTTGGTGGTGGTCTCGTCGGCGTCGCGGCGGTAGCGTTTACCCGATAATAAACACGTTTGTAATGAGTGTGTACTTCACCACTCCACCAATCCGTAGTGGATAATAACACTGCACACGTTTAATGTAATCATTGCCGCCCGCGGCCGGCCGTCACCGCTCTAAAAAGTGACCTGGCCGCAAAATAGGCATTCGCCCCCCTCCCGTCTCGTCCGTCTAGAGGAGCACCTCACTCACTATTACACCAACACTACTGACGGTTTCGCTGAGCGCTGACGGAGGAAACCACCTTTGGCGGCGCTCGGTTGTTTGTCCAGACGTTTTTATTTAATTTATCCCGACATCAGACAATCGCGGTTTCGACCACTGACTGTTCTCTCACCCGTTCGCCCCCTTCCTCATGTCTACAGCCGACGCGCACACCCAAACCCATCGCATCGCGGGTCACTATATTATTATCGGTCTCATTCGTGTTGGTTACTTTTCTCTCGGTCGCGGGGGGAAGCCAACTCGCTGACTGTCACCCATCCCCCCCTCATTATGCGTGGCGAGTTATATTACTACCATGCACTCAATATTTTTACATATTTTACACATAATATTGTACGTAAGTATGTAACGTACGTTCCCTCGGAGTTTCACCGCTGACAGATGTTCTTTTTTCGGGTCGACGGGGCCGCCATCGTGCGGACACGGTGGGAAAACGCGATTATATTAGTAATGATGGGGTGGTGTTGGAGATGCGGTCGCGGTGTACTGTGTAGAGCTGTTGTTGGTGGGGGGCGACGTTGCCGCGCGTTCGGTCACGGTCGGCGATCGTCTTGCGCAAAAATCCGACCGGCTCCGACCTCTTTCACTTCGGCCGGTGTCGTTACGCTGTACGATTTACATGCAGTTTCTTTTGATTGTATTGTTGTGTCGCGGTGGAGGGGACCCCTCTGCCGCCGCAACCACTGTACCTCCGTCGTCGCCGACACCTCTGTAATTCCGCGTACCGTAACAACCGGACGCGTGCAGGGGTTACCAAAATATTGGAAAACATCACAATAATTCGTCTGTTATTTTTTATGATATTGTTATCGTTTCAACCCCCGATTGTTTCAATTTTCAACGACACAAAATAAAACTAACGTAAGACACATTTGTTTTTATTGGGCGATCACTATCCATCACCGACGCTCACCATCTTTTCGACCTTATAATCCATAGGTATTATGATTCTACGAACGAGGTCATGTACTCTCATTTTATGCACGTATATATTTATTTTTTCTCTTGCCCCCCGCTAAAATATACTGCAACGGTGATTTCTTCCCGGTGAAAACGCCTCGCGTTCTTATGATCTCGAACCTAGTATTTATTATTTTCTGTCTCGTTTCCTTACGCTTGATTTTTCGCTCCTCGACCCTCGTA
This sequence comes from Myzus persicae, assembly GCF_001856785.1. NCBI lineage: Eukaryota > Metazoa > Arthropoda > Insecta > Hemiptera > Aphididae > Myzus > Myzus persicae. The sequence goes on along the minus strand of NW_019104167.1, from coordinate 17,850 downwards.
TCCGTGGTTTTCTCCATTTTACGCATTCCCCTCCCCCTCGGGGCCAAGTGTTGCCAACTATTCTCCCTCCGAAGTCCACAGCTACTAATTTTATTCTACTACTATTACGGTATGTCGTGGGTGGCCGCCGTATCCTGTGTATACGAACGACGACCGTGTCGAGAAAGAAAAGGAGAAACAATTGTGTCTGAGACATCATTCAGGTTATTAACACCGGTCGGCTGCCGCCCGACCCCGCCACCAGTCTACCTGCAAGGGTTAACGGTGTCTTCTTCTTGCGATGTTCGTTGGTAACTAGTTTATACGGCGCGCGCACTCGCTCTGCCGTCAAATTTCTGGTAAATCTAGAACACCACCCATTCATACACTAAGTATAAATTTATAATATTATGACTAGCAATATTCCGTGCTTGAGAAATTCCGAGAGTTGTAGATTTAAAAATATTATTTGCTTATTGGGTTAACCGCAAAGGCGCTTCGCTTAACAAGTTATTGGTTATACCGTCTATTATATATGGGTACACGTAGGAAGGTATCACACATTTTGCGTGTAAATGTTTAGGTGGGTATTTGAATATGCGCAAGTATTGTTTCTATATTTTTTGAAACTAAGGGTTTTTAACGTACCTACCACTTCTTAAAAATATTATTTATTTTTTACTCCGGCAGGAAAAATGTTTGTTTAAAAGCACTTGTCGGAGCACTCGTTCGTTTCGTTGACGAAAAGGTTGCATTGATTTTTCTGGTCCGAAATTCACTCGGCGGCGAAGGAGTAAAAAGAGGTTGATATAAACGTTAGAAAAAAATATTATTTGTGTACACGTCGTTTGCTAGCATATACGCGCCTACACCTACCCGTCTCTCTGTTATTGTTTATCATATCGTTTGGCGCCCACTGGAATGTGATGGTCCGCCGCACGCACATTGAATGTCCATCGCAACATACACCGGCTGCGGCGACGACGACCTCCACCGTACGGTTTGGTGTAGTAGTAGTATTTATACTATAGTGTACGGTCTAATTGAACTGGTCTGTCTCGAGGGGGTGTCTGAGACGCCATGTCCCCTCCGTTAGCGTCTCGTGATTCGTCGCTCTACTTTTGAAATATTTAGCGTGTACAACGCTATTTTATACGTCCGCTTTTGCCGACGTGGACTTACGGGGATCGTCAAGTACGAAAATTATATATTATATTTGGGTTCAATGTGAATACACGAGTGCGCTCGCGAAAGGGGTATGCCGGCGTGACGCCACAGGGTCGTGTACTCGTGGCTCGGCCACCAGCGGATATTGATTTCGCGACTACCGCGCGGAAGTGGGGGCGGCGGGTCCATGTCTTTGGGAAGACGAGGATGCATAGTCGATAATGCCCCTTCACCGCCGTGCACTACTTCTTCACGAGAACGCGCACTCTTGCCTTCACCGTCGTTCTCGCGCCTTTTTACCGTTCTGCCTCCACCGAAATCTGTGTATTCGGTCGTGGGGTTTTTGTTCGTTTCGTTATTTATTACGCTCTCGTCAAGTCAATTGCACATCACATTATAATTCATTAGATGTCTTACGTGTATACGTGCCTTACGTATATATACACATGTTGTACCACTTCGTAATAAATAATTAAAATATCATCCCGTAGGAAATAATACGTTTTCTTCTACCACTTTGCGCATCGTATCAACTCTTATCGAACCGACTCGTGGCGACCGCACGTGTGCCGTAGCACCGGTCGGTTGTCTGCACAACTAACCCTCCACTAACCCTACCACTGTCTCGTTCCACCCTCTACCCTTGAGCAACCGCGTACATTACACTCACCACTGTGGCTGTTTGTATTTAGGAGGAACGTCATCACCACGTGCCTTCGTAACCGCACAATCAGTGGTAGACTAGTTCGGTATATTATTTAAGTCGATAACACCACACCACCGCCCGTCGGCGTTTCGTACAGCGGGTCGTGCTTGCACTTTTCTAAAATACAAATTTCCTACTGTCTAAATTAAAGTATCAATCCCTCAGTGGTGAAATGCGCACAGCTATCAATGGATGTTTATATTACCGTCATTTTTTGTCGGACTACGGTCAAAATGAATAATTTGGAGAATAACTGAGTGTAACACGATTAATGTCAAAAATACATTTTGATTTTCAGAAAAAAAAAACACTTACCTTCTGATAAATTGCATCCAATTGTTTTGTGCCAAGCGGTTCTTAATAATATTATGTTTGTTTCCTGCTGTCAAATACACAAGATAATATGTCATAAACAATAATGAGTTGAGCGTATGGCGTCAAAAAGCTTTGGGTGTGGGATGGTCAACAAAATATTTAAACTACTAAACTATTTATTTCAACTCAAAAATCACAATGCATAGATTATAGAACAAAACATTACTACTATGTATATTATGTTCAGGATTATGATCTAAGTCTCTGTGTATAACAGTAATGGTACATCTCATAGGATGGGTTGTGGCCCACCCGGCCATCCCCATTTCCATGCCCATGAGTGTAATGCCTGATTAGATTTCTGAATGAGCCATCTCATAGTGTATCGCCCTTCACTGTTTAATAATTGATAAAAAGTCAGAAACCATAACCTCGAATATTTATTTTCTGTGTCCTTGATCAAACTAAACAAATATAAATTTATAATTTTAGACTGACTTATGCGGCATAAAATGGCGTAAGTTTGTTCATTGTTCAGCTGGTCCAGAAGGACCTCCTGACTGGGGAGGTGGTCCTGGTGGTGGAACCAATGCCTGTGGCTCGGTGCTCGAGGATCCTGTGTTATCTAGTTATACAAGATGTTTAACACATGATATGTTGGCTGTATGGCGACGTGTTTCATTACCGCCTGCCAACTCTCAACAGACGTCACTTGATCCCTTGGTTCCTGCACCACCAACACCCATACCAGCTCTCCCACCAGCACTTTCTTTGAAAGCATCGAAAGAACTGTGGATATTTTGGTATGGTGAAGAACCAGATCTGACTGGACTTGTTTCTCCTCAACTTTTACTCAATGGTAACGTTTATTTAAGTTTTAATACAATTTCTGATTCAAATTTTAAAATATTATATATATTATTTGCAGAAGGTGATAATGGATCATGGGAAAGTGGTCTATCTTATGAATGCCGTTCACTTTTATTTAAGGCACTTCATAATTTAATTGAAAGGTAAATTTTGTTTAAAATTATTGGTTATTAATTATTATGTGTATTTCAAAAGTTTATTTTAATTTTAATCTAAAATGTGTTCTTATTATTTCAGATGTTTAATGTCTAGAGAATTTATTCGATTAGGCAAATGGTTTGTACAACCTTATTCATCTTCAGAAAAGTTAGATAGTTCAAGGTAAATTTTCTTATTAAGTAAATATCTTTTAACATAATTTAATGTTCATATTTTTATAGTGCAAGTCATTTGTCATTTTCTTTTGCGTTTTTTGTCCATGGAGAAAGTACAGTTTGTGCTAGCATCGATGTACGGCAACATTCTGTAGTACGAACTTTATCAAAAGAACACTTAGCACAAGCGTCCTCTCAACCTCAAAATGGAACAAATATTCAAGGTAATTTTTTTTTTGTTTTGTTTTTAATATTTAATTATTTTCAACATAATTCTATAATTCTAGTAATGCTTGCACCTTTTGGCCTTGCTGGTACATTAACTGGCCATGTATATAAAAATATGGATGCTGAAACTAGTCGTATGATGGATGAATGGAGTCATTTTTATCCAGTTGTTAATAATAATGGACCTAATGAATTATCTCCTGCAGTAGAAGTTTTAGTTGGTAAGTCTTAATAATTTTCACTAGTTTTTAATTTGATTTCATCAATATTTTTACTTTTAAAATATAAAATGTTAAAAATTATATGATTAGTTGTTTTAATGTGCTTTTTTATAGGTGGTGTAAAAATGAGATATCCATCTTGTTATGTTTTGGTAACTGATTTAGACGACAGTACTGCTGAGTTATATAAAAGTCAGAATACTCATCAAACAACTCCTCAACAGCAACAGCAACAGCAACAACAACCTCCACAGCTGCACCAACAACCACAGCCACAAAGTATTTAATTTAATTTGTTGAGAAATATAAAAATTATTTTAAAATTTAATTTTTTAATTTTGAAGTAGTACCTAAACAACAGTTGTTTGCGACTAAGCATCAACATCATCCAGATACAATAATATATGCTTTGGATAATGCAGTGGCATCCATACCTGAACGAGCTTGGCAAGATTGTGTGCTAGGATCACTACACACAGAGCAGAACCCTCCATCCAGACCTGAATCGCCAACTTTAGGTCAATGGCACTTATCTGATCCATTACAAAAATTAACATGTTCCTGTACAAGGTAAGATGATTTGTATTTAAATGTTGTTATTAAGATGTTAGTGCGATGTTTGTCTTATGGAGCTCTGGAAGTCGATTGGTTTTTGTTATTTGGCCGGCTATTTACAGGTGTAGAAAAACGAGTTCCAAGCACCAGACACAGCCAATCGGCACACCATTCCATAGACGCACTCCCCTCCCTGATATTTTCGTCACTCAGCAGCCGCCACCCGATGCAAACAATACCACCCTCAGGTTTGTCTATTGATGAGACGCTTGGGAGGTGAAATGGTGTTTAAAATAAAACAAATCTTATATTTCTAAACAGGATTCTAGTCTTATCACTTAATTTCAAAGGCCTTTAAATAACAACTGACAGTCTATAATATATTTTTAATCTACATTAACAATTTGTATGTCTGGTTTTTTCGTAATTTGATGAATAGATAAAATAACTTCTAATTTTTTTAAATTTAAAATTGGGAGTATTTTACATTACTTAATTAACTGTGGATGTTTGAATTTTAATATTTAATATAAAATAATTGAGTATTGAATATTTATAATATATTTATATTATAATAACAATATGGTACAAAAATAAATGGCATGAAATGGTGGTGGTGTTGGGTATTATAATTTAAATTGTATACAATTGATGTTATGTACATAATTGCATGAACTATTATATTATAAATAACTAATATAAATGGTTTTTGTCCCCCATTTTTCAATTAATAAGCTTTTTTAAATTAAATCTTCATTGAATCAGTATTTTAATAAATGTTAAATTATTTTTTAGGTCTACACGTCTTTGTCCTACAGATAGTCCTTGTGGGCTAGATTCTGTGCCACCTTTGCCTTCAGTGCCAACCCCTCCATCCGCTGGACAACCAGCTCCACTTTCAATTCCTCCTCCAATGCTTAGTCCACATGATGAAAAAATTCCTATTACACCTCTTTCAGTTGATTTTCAGCCTAAGTCTGTATCATCTGTCTCCAACCAAGTATTTTCACCTTATCCTTCATCTGCTCCTGCTAGTCAGGAACCTGTAAAATCTGGACGAGAAAGTAACTCTGGCACACCTGCACCACCTAGTAATACTGTAAGCATCCCAGCAACAACGCCAACTGCGACAACACCAGTTCCAATGCAAACTCAAAGTTCAAGTGCTTATATTACGTTAAAACGACCGCAGCTCTCATCTAAGGATTATGAAGCAAATTTGGTCGAAGAAGAAATAATGCCATCTAAACTTTTGTATGATTATTCTTGTATTGATGCTTGGTTATATCATCCAGTAAAAAAGTTTAAGCCGATTGTACCTAAGCAAGAACCAATTACAAGAATAAATAATGTGATGGACAATCCAGCATCCCCTCCACAAGTATACATTAGAAGAGATACTAGTGTACCTATTCTTCCAGTAATTTAAAATTACTATATAATATTATATTATTTTAAATAACTTTATTAATTAATAAATTCTTTTTAAGGTTGAACCATCTGAAATTTCAATAAATAATTTTAGCAGCTTTGAAGAATTAAGAAATAATGCTCTTAGATTTAAAGGTGGTCGTTCTGATCCATATGAATTTGATGAGGAAAGTGGGGCTTGTTCTAGCAATAATATTATGATTTCTAATGATTATAAACTTAATACTTCTATGGCTGTGATGAAGGTAAATATTATTATTTATACTTTATTTTCTACATCGTTTTTTAAATAGTTTGAAACTGTTATGAAAAAAGCTCTTTAAACCTAATAATTTTAATTTTGTTTTTAGAATGAAGATATCAAAAAAGAATATGATCCTGGGTTAATGAATGGTAATAGGTGTACGAATGATAGTATGCGGGACCTTGATCATATGTTTGACAATTCTGATGATTTATCTAGTGATGAAGCTGTGGCTGCTGTAAGCATTGAAATTTATTTTCCTTTTTTATTTTGTTTTTCTATTAATAATAATATAATTTATAGTTACAAATGCAAACACCTCCTGGCTCAAATAAACCAGATGATTGTCTTGGAGGAGGGTTGACAACACTTTTAGTGCGACCTCCTAGAGGTAGTGGTGGTGGCAGTGGCGGTGGAGTGTTAAGGCCTGAAGAATTAGTAAAAATGTTTCCAACTCCTCCATCGTTAGAACACAATCCTATAGCATCTCCATGTCCTGACATGGATCTACTTCCACCCCGTACTTACCAAACAAATTCTTACATGGGAAGTCCTCAACATGATCACATAGATGTAGGTTATTCTGAATAAAGTAATTAATGTGTTATTAATATTTATTTGTTTTTCATTTAATAGGATTGGTCGTATGTGTACAAACCTCCAGCCATAGCCAAAATGGTTGGCTCTTCAAAATACGCACCTCTCACAAATCTTCCGAGCCAAAATCTACCCCCGTTAATAGTACCTTCCAATTGTGTTTATAAACCTTCCTCTTTTGTTTACCACGCTTCATCACAACCTCAACAAATTCAACATCATCCACCACAGCCTGAAAAACCAAATCAGTAAGTTCAACATTTTATTTTAAGGGGTTTATTTTTCAATTTTATTTAGATATTAAGTAATAATGCGTTATTAATGGTTATACATTATTTTATTGGTAAAAAATTATTTATATCAAATCCATTTAAAGTATTATTTTTTATTCACATTTCTAAATTTTAGTTCTGTATTTCTGATTTAAACCTTCAATAATAAATGAAGTTTTATATAAAAATAATAAGATAGTTTTCATATTTAACTTGGTAGCTGAAGAAAATTTGTCATGGCTGAGCATGTCTCCTCACTACCAATGATTGGGTGTCGATTTCCAAACAATCAATTAGGTTCTGGCAACGTAATCCTGTCAGCATATGTGCGAACCGGTGTACTTTTAAACTGACTAGAGATATTGACAGACTTTTATCTCAAAATCTTACTTAGTCATCATTAATAACAAACAACAAAAATACACTTTTTATACTTTTTTAAACAAAATTGAAATATTAAATAATAATTTAATGTTGGTTATGGTTCCATATGTAATCTCCCAAGTACATGCAATTGAGTGGTTCATAAAGTGTTTTACAGGGCCACTTAATCAAAATAAACCAAAGTCAACATTCTTACCATCATGAACTTAATAAAATAACTAAACAAAACTTAAAAAATATGGTATACAGTAGATGTTAAGTATGCGGCTTTATTGTGTTCATATGTAATGATTCAATGAATTCAATGATAAATCAATTACCAAAGATATTTAGTAAATTTATGCTAGGTTGATGTCATTTTTGACAAAAACGGATCGCACATATTTTAATTATAATTTACTAACTTCAAGTCAATTCTGACATACTGTAAAAAGAGTTTCATGGTATATTTATCCTTTCAATATCAAAAATTTCAATATCAATTTTATCAAAAATTTGTAATTGAAAAGATGACAAAGAAAAACCTTTGCTTATGTATTTTTCATATTTTTAAATTGCTGTATGAACAACTTAAGTGTAACCTTAAATAACATTTTCAAGCTTTTTGGCTGGTCCTTTAAATAGCTCAAAATTAGTCGTATTATTTTGAAAATACCATTGCTTACTGAAAATAAAGTTAAATGAATTGCCCTAATTTTTATTGTGTGATCTTATTTTCATTAATACAATTTTAAACTTGTTTTATTTTAGGATTGTACCTCCGCCGGCATCTTCAGCTAATAACAATTTATTACCAAATATGAATCGCAATAATCATTATCATCATCCAATAATGATGAGTCCATCACCTCATAGTGCACCATGGCCTGGAGGAGGAAATCAATATCACCGACCACCTCAACAACAAATACAACAACATCAACAAGTGCCTCCTCCACCATATAGTCCTGCACTGTCACAGCATCACAATATGAATGTTGTACCCACAAATATGTCTCCACCTGTACCTGAAGCTAACTCAATAGTTGTGAATGTTTTGTTAACTGACTCACTACTTAATGTCTTCCGAGATCATAATTTTGACAGTTGCACATTGTGTGTGTGTAATGCTGGTCCAAAAGTGGTTGGTAATATCAAAGGTACGGATGCAGCTGTTTATCTTACTCATACATTGACTCCTAACGGATACTCATCTCAGTATCAACAACATCATATGTCTGTGGGAATACCTGGTAAATATTTAAATTTTTATAATCATTAGTAATTTACTTGAATTAATGTATTTAAACTATTTTAGGTGATGAAGATGGAATTCGATGCAGTTGTGGTTTCAGTGCTGTGGTAAACCGCAGATTATCTCATAAATCGGGATTGTTTCCGGAAGATGAGGCTGAAATAACTGGACTTATTGAAGATAGCCCTGTGCGTGTAGATGATAACTCTATGAACCCGGATGTTTTAGAACTAGTTAGGGAACAATGTGCTGCTGTAATCTATAGTTCTTGTAGTTCTCTAGTACGGGCAGCAGCAAAGTTTCCCATAAATCATCCACCTCAAACTGCAACTGTCAATATGCTAGAATTTACAGATACTAATCAAGTTGCTCTACTTGCTCTAGAACAAGGGAGATTGGCTAAGGTTTGTATAACAAATTATTGCATAGTCTAGTAAATTTTTTTGTTTTATAGACTATGAAGTATTTAAGTATTTATTTACTTATTTTAAATATTATTTTGTACAGTTGGAAGGTGGAATGAATAATCATTGGCAAGTTGAACATCACCGTTGGCCTGGTCATCACCAACAGTCATTGCCACCGTTGAATAATAATTCTCCACCTGTGCATAGATGGGCTTACAGTCAAGCACCGGGACCTCGTAGCAGCAGGCAGCTTATAAGGGTTATGAGGACATTACAACCACTTTTACAAGAAGCTATTCAAAGAAGAAGTGTAACTACTAGGTTATGGGAACCTTACACTGTCACTGGACCATTAACTTGGCGACAATTCCATCGATTGGCTGGTCGGGGTACTGAAGATAGATGTGAACCACAGCCCATTCCTCCCATTCTGGTTGGACATGACAAAGATTGGGTAGCCGTTGCTCCTTTAGCGCTTCATTATTGGGATAAATTATTACTAGAACCTTTTTCATATTCACGAGATGTTGCATACATAGTTGTTAGTCCAGATAATGAATTTATTTTACAAAGAACAAGAGCATTTTTCAAAGAATTAAGTGCAGCTTATGAAATAAATCGATTAGGTCGCCATTGTCCAATTACAAAAGTATTACGAGATGGTATTCTTAGAGTTGGCAAATCAGCTGCTGCAAAATTAGCTAAAGAACCTGTAGACGAATGGTTCTCGATGTTGGGTGAAAATCATCAATCGTCTATGTTAAAATTATACGCCCAAGTTTGTCGTCATTATTTAGCTCCACAACTTTCTCAATTTTCTATGGATAAGACGTTATTGGATCCACCAGAAGGTAGTATTCCAAGGCCTCCACCTTCTCCAATGCCACCACCAGCATCACTGACACCTAACTCAGTGGAATCACCTGTTTCATCCAATGAGCGTGCACCCACTCCTAAGAGTGATGGGTTAGATGATTCCTCTAGTGGTTCACAGGCTGATAAAAGTTTTAATAGTAATGGAGATAACAGTCACTGTGAAGAGGATGATGGAGAAGTGCCAGCCATTGTTATTTATCTTGTTGAACCCTTTTCAATTGGCAAGGATAGTAGTAACCTTGCTAGGATTGCTTGTCATGGGCTTTTACGATGTTATAATACAGTTTTGGCTACACTTCCAGAAGCTATACGATCAAATATTTCAGTACAGGTGATTTTTAATTTTGCAATAAAAAAAAAAAATAATTGTTGTATGTTGTATTCAATTTGTGAATTTCAATTTTCAGCTTATATCTTTAGAGAGTGTTTTGGAACTTGGTCGATCCTCAGATCATCTTAAAATGAGTGATAATATGAGAACCTTAGCCCTATCAGTGTTTAGTCAATGTAGACGGTACTTAACTCACACTGCTAATATCAAAGCCTTAACTGGATTTGGCACAGCAGCCATGACTGAATTGTTCTTAAAAAATAAAGATGTTCGTATACTTAAAAATTCCTTAATTGGAATATACTTTTGTACTTACTTGTTTTATGTGCTCTGTTACAGGAAAAAAGCCGAACAGCATATAAAGCATATACTCCTCCTTTTATTTTAGCTAGTTATAGAAATAATAAAACTGGCCGAACAGATAGTGGAATAGCTGGCGATAATATGAGTGGTGGTGGTGATTCATTGTCAAACCTTGGTGGACCCAATGGGACTGGTTCTCCTTCAGGTACCGATCAACAATGTTCTGTACTTTATGCCAGTTATTGTATATCAGAAGATCAAAGGTGGATATTGGCTACAGCAACCGATGAACAGGGAATTCTATTAGAAACCGCTACAATTAATATATATGTACCAAACAAGTAAGAAGTATTACTTTTATGTTATAATAATGAAGTTATTTAATATGTACTTAATCTTTAGTAGGCGAAGAAAATCTCCAGCCCGAAGAGTTGGCTTACAGAAGTTGATGGATTTCATCTTAGGTGTAATGAGTCAAAGTGTAACACCTTGGCGATTAGTTGTGGGTCGAGTAGGAAGAATTGGACACGGAGAACTTAAAGGTAATTAAACAATATAAATTGCTTTTTATGTTCCGTCAAATAAATATGTGTAACATGTACATTTTAGGTTGGTCGTGGTTATTGAGTCGTAAAGCATTGATGAAAGCATCGCGTCACTTAAAAGAATCTTGTGGCCAATGCAGTCTGTTGTACCAAAAATCTGATGTACCGTCTGTGGTTAGTGCTTGCTTAGTTTCTTTGGAACCTGATTCTTCTTTAAGACTGATGACAGACCAATTCACACCTGATGAACGCTTTAGCCAAGCATCTGTTGCTTGTCAACTCTCCACGCCTCGTGATGTTTCAGCAACTCATATACTAGTATTCCCAACATCAGCTACAACCCAGGTAATTATTTATAATGGATGTAGGCTATTACTTATTAACAATCTTATATAAATTTCTTGACATTTCAGTCCTCGCAAACTGCGTTCCAAGAACAACAAATTAATGGTCCTGAACTTGGTGATGATGAATTATTCAGTGCATTTAATGAAGAAGATATGCAAAGTATGGAGGGAATGGGTGATTTCAACGACATATTTAGCACATGGAATGATTCGGATGCTGTGGGAAACACGAGCTTGGGTCTTCCGAGTGGTGGTGTTTCCGGGGTTTTAGGTGGTCCTAGTAGTAATGTTATAGGAGGTGTTATGGGCTCTGGATCATTGGGTGGTTCCATAGGAATGGGTCGAGGGTCAATGGGGCCCAGAGGAGACTGTTCTTCTCAACCTGGTAGTCCACCATCTTCACAGCCTTGTAGTCCTTTTGCTTGTGGATCTTCTTCATACAGAGTAAGAAGATGAATGTTATGAGATTAATATAGTAATTTTTATAATATATAATGATTTTCTATTCAGAATGGTGGTAGTTGTATTGATGGCCATGAAGAAGTGGGAGCATTACTCCAACAACCACTGGCTCTAGGCTATCTAGTATCTACCGCACCAACGGGACGTATGCCCACGTGGTTTTGGGCGTCATGTGCACCTGACATAGAAAAATGCAGTCCTGCTTTCCTGAAAAGTGCATTGCACATGCATACTGTACAATTACCTAATAATGCTGATCCGGCAGCTGCAGATCTCCTTCATCCCACATCTGCGGTTTCAGCACATCCACTAGATTCTCAATATACCACAGATGTCCTAAGGTAATAACTAATAATCAAATTTCATAGATATCAAATATTGATATTAATTTAATAATTACACAGGTATGTCTTGGAGGGTTACAATGCATTATCATGGTTATCATTGGACTCAAACACTCATGACAGGATGTCTTGCTTGCCTATACACATGCAAGTACTAATGCAGCTTTACCACACTATGAATGCTCTGATATGACGGTAACATGTTTTTCGAATAACATAGTTAAATTTTCGTGAAACATTTCCTCTATTGTTTCAGTTAATTTTAGGTCAATTAAGGTGATATTTAATTAATGTAAATTTTTAGCTTTATTTTAAGAAAAATATATAAAAAAAAAAACAAAAACAAAAGAAAAATAACTGGACACCATTTTAGTGTAGAAAAATGTTAATTACAAATTTTTAACGAATAACATATATGTAATATCTAGGTACCAATGGATAGTAAATTTTTTAGGGCAATTTTATTTTAAACAATCCGTTATAGGCGAATTGTGAATGTAATAATATTATTATTGTTCTTGATACATTATTTTTTTCTTTTTTTTAATGACAATTTATGTTCAAATTGTCAAGGAACGAGTTACCATAAAATATTGTGTCGTTTTAATGGTTGTTCATATTTAAGTTTTTTTTTTTGTATAATATAATTTATTTCTCCTTTTTTATCTTACTAAATTATTATTTTTTTTTTAGTAAATGTCAATTTTAGTCACATCTAAATGTGATTGTTGTTGTGTTTTAATGTCTTAGCTTTATATATTCTTTTTTTTTGGGCTTTTATTTCCCCTTCCTTTGCCGTTTTTAAATCGGACTACTTGTATAATATTTATTTATAAATGTATTTTGGTTTATTATCGTATATTATTATCATTATTGAATTGTACATATATACATATATATATATATATATTTTATTAACTATTTATGTAAAATATTTATCAAATTGACCAAAAAAGAAAAAAAAATCCTGTAGAACTCCAACAGAATTGTAGCCAATTTGAACAAATTAAATTATATATTTATTCTAACCAAAGTCAATATTTATACATAAAACATTTTCGAATAATAATGCAATTAATATTATAATTAAATTATTTTAGTTTTTTTTTTCGTTTTGTACAGGTCTATAGCATGTAAAAAATAATATTAATAAATTATTAATGTTACAAAAATTATTATTACAATACACATTTTAAGGTTTGTACAAACATAACAAAGGAATACAGGCGGATTTTAATATTATTATTGTGAATATTATATAATATATAAAATAATAATAACTTGTACGCAGGCAATGTTAATGTTATTCCAATGAAAAACAACATTTGAAAAAAAAATTATATGAGTTGTTATTTATTCAATTATTTAAATATTACCTTATCTTAGCTATAAAAAAAAAGTTAAATATCTGTGGAATAGTATATGTTAAATTCTACTCGATGTGAAGAATGCATGTATTGATATTACATCATTATTTATTTATTAATTTTACATTTTGAATGACCAACATGGAATGCATTGATTCAGCAACAATGTTTTTGTATTCATTAATTATTATCTTTATCTGTAAATACTTAGGTAAATACTGGAATTGTGCTCAAAAAGTTTGAATTCGTCCATCTATAACCTTCAACCAAATACTTTTTTTTAAATTCTTTTTGCATTGTTAACTATTAACCTGTGGGATGCACTGCTGTGTACTATCTCCCGGTTTGAAAAGCGTTTTTATGAAGAGTCCATTTTTTGATATATTCAATGGTTTCTGTTAGCTTAAAGAAGATGGGACAGTTCAACTATTTTAAATATAACGGACATTTTTTTTATGTTAAGATGTGTGACGATCAAGGCAGTGACTTTTACCTTCAATTTTTGTGAATGTTGCTATTTTTGCATAATATTCAATAATAATGTAGACATCAATGGGGGAGGCTAAACATAGTAAATAAAATCTAGGTACTGTAAACCTTTTTTTTCATTATAGATTTTTATATGCAGGGTGATCCAACAAATATGCTCACCCCACTTTTTTTCTTTAATAATGAAGTTTTTCTTCGCCGCTTATGAAGTGTCCTGTGGCGATACAAACCTAAGTTTTTCAAATGAGAACCCCACTTTTTTTCTTTAAATTATTTAGCGTATAATTTTTTTGAGAATTTTGATGTGTCGAAGTCAAAATTTGAATGAGTGGTTTCCTAGTCATTGGACAATTGGTACTAAGGATAATAGTCCATAGACCATAATAGGAATATGCTTATACTGTTTTACACATAGAGTAAGACAAATAGGTAACTAAATAAATCAAGAAAGATTTTACTTGCTATTTACCTAAGTGTTTGACTAAATAAATATAAAATGATGTATTATATTATTTTTTATAGACTATAGATAACAATGTATACTGTATAAGCATATCCTTCTTCCCTATTATAAACTATACAATCCTTAGCACAAAATGCGTAATAACTAGAAAACTACTCGTTCGAATTTTGATTTCAATATATCAAAAATTCTCAAAATAATTATCCTAAATAATTTACAGTAAATAAGTGGGGTTCCCATTTGAAAAACAAAAGTTTGTATCGCCACAGGGTACTCCTTACGTGGAACAAAAAATCTCAAGAATATGAAATTATGGTCTTTGAGTATATTTAAAGATTCCAAAAATCAAATTTTGAAAAACTTCATTATTAAAGAAAAAAAGGGGGTGAGTATACTTGTTGGATCATCCTGTCTAGTACCTAATATGCTATATAATCGTACATAAATGGAGTTTATCGTGTTTGCTCAGGAGAGTATTCAAAAAGGTGAGGAAAATTGGTACAATCTCTCTTAATGGGATTTATATTTTATTTTAGTTTTTTATTTTATAACTAATAAGCAAACCACTTATTTGAGAAACGACGTAAGTCACAAAATATCACAAATTGAGATAGTGAGTGGATTGCTGTGTTATCAAACAGGGATAGATACAGGAATGAAGGCTAGGGGCCCATCCCCCCCAGACATATTATTTCCCAAATGTTTTTAATAATTCTACAGATACTGATATAACTATATTTCAAAGTACATGTGTGTCTGATAATATAATATATTAATAAATAAAAAATAAGATAGTACTAACTTAGTTCATGTTAGAAAGTGATTCCAATATTGTAATTTTACATCAACAAAAAATTGTGCCTCATCCCCAGATCTTTGCTCTGGATCCGTGTCTGTTATCAAATGATAGACGGATCATGTGTGAACATATGCAATAAAAATTATTTTTACCACTGTAAAAAATCAGTATGAAAGGGACACGTAATAACCATGTACCACTGGTAGCTTAAAAACAGTTTTTTCATTTTTCTCCGAATTACCTTTTGTTGACTTACGTCGTATCTCAAATAGGTGGTTCAATTATACACAATAGACGTTTCACACAGCGCATTAGATTCCCGGGAACAGAATTACTTGAGAGGAAATTAAAGGGTTTGGATGGATAATACATTTAATTGATATCTGAAATATTGTAAATAAATAATTTTCAGAAAATGGACATAGTAAATTATCATAGACCAAAACCGTCAATTAGTACAACCTATGGAGAATGAGAAGAGTGCAAGATGACAAATTAAACATTTAAACAAAACTTTTCAACTTATAAATAAAATAAATATAAAAATTTGAAGTATGATAAATACTTAAGTAGTCCACACAACCTATATTTTTTATGATCGAATAGATATATCATCAGCATCAAAACACGGCAAAACCGGTTAGGCATTAAAACGTAAAAAGTCCGATGTGTTTTAAAATACGGTCTTGAAGCCGGCCGGCTCTTCGAGCCAGTATAATTATTAAAAACTTAGATGCATTATTAATTTATTTACCACAAACATTTTTAAAATATATCAAAAAATAGGGTTTTCAATCTTTATCAATATTTATAAATTGTAAATAAAAAGAGTAGGAAATCATAAGTTATAATTTAAAATATGTTTTTGTATTATAAAATGTAGTGTCTTAAAATTACCAATACTATAGGTTTCCTTCCCACTTCATTCCACATATTGTAATTTTTTCCCATATGTTAGCAAAGACCAAACAGATATAATTTCCTATGTGTAATGTACGACGTATATAATCGGTCGTTTGAACGGGGAACCTGCGTGTAACAGTGTATCAAATAAAATGCTTGACGAATTTCAAGTGACGACTGACGGAGTCTCGTACAAGATTCACCGCAATCGGCCACTACTTGAGCCAAAATCCATGCTCAAGGGCGTAGTTGATCATACCGTTGCGCACAAAAACGCCGACTATAGGTTTGTCATTATGAAACGCTAGATTAAGTGTCACAGCCATGTGCGTAGACTTCCTCACCAACAAAAGGCCCGTGGGACCGAAACCCGGGTTTCTACAGGTAAACGGTAAAAAAGACCAAGGAAAAAAAGAACAATTTTTAAAAATTTTAAACAGTGTCCCATTAATCAAAATTCTTTTAAAAAAATTTTTTAATATAATGCATAGACACTTAAGCTATATTTTTGGTATTATTCATTATTATTATTATTTATTATAAAAAAAATACGAAACATAAATTTTTGATTTAGAACGTTCATCGAACTCGGAGACACCTCGAGCATAAATCTCGACTGGATTATTTGTACAGGATGTCTTAGCCATTAATTTCATTTTTGATACTGCTTTCATAACATTTACTTCGGATTGGTTCGCAGGATGATTGTGTTCTGTTGTTACGGTAGGATTTAAAATACTATAGTCCTTAGTATTCCAGCACAATTTGTCGTATTTTTGGTCGAACATTTCCATGTAAAATAATTTTTACCTTTGTGCTTTGTGATATAAGTATATCCTTCAAAAGCTACTTTTTCACCTCCTTTATTAGATTTAAAAATTTCCATTTCAAATATATTTAAAAATTTAATGAAAACACTTGAACACTTCAATGACTGTCAATAGACTAAAATATGTTCACTCAAATTATAGCTCTAAAGTATGAAAAGTCTACATGGGAAATTTCCAGTAATAAAATGTTGTTTTATATTTTACCACTAGTTATATTTTATGATAAAGTATCAAAAGGTCACCTATAGTCAACTATAAGGGCACTAGGATTACTTAGGGCATTTACAGTAATAAAAATGCATCTTACTCTATATTATTATACTAAGTTTTATTGTATTTATGTTTCGTATTTTTTTTACAATAAATAATACGAAAAATATAGCATAAGTGTCTATACATTATATGAAAATGTTTTTAAAAAAAAATATTGATTATTGGGACACTGTTTAAAATTTCTAGAAATTGTTCTTTTTTTCCGTGTTCTTTTTTTCTTTGGTTTTTTTTCCTAGATTCGTTTCTACATCCTATACCACCGGGGAGACGACCATTTCAGATCATACACCTGGATCATGTTGGGCCATTCAAGACAATAGCGGCAAAGAATAAGTATATCCTCGTATGAGTCGTGTTAGTGGACAAACTTGAAGTACCTACTCATGATAATCGTGCAAGACGACCAACGCCGCCGCAGTACTACTCATCCCGTATAAGTTCCTCTCAGAACGAGGTGGTAAAAGGACGTTTCGCCCCCGCCGTTTCGTCCCCGTCAAAAAAACGAATCCACGGACGTTTCGTCCCCGTCCATTATTAAGATAGGACATTTGGCCCCCGAGAGTTTATAGATTTACTTATACCTACCCATAGGAC
>NW_019104166.1:75385-125794 GCF_001856785.1 Myzus persicae | reverse complement strand
AAAATTATAATCTAAAGACCCTATTGTTCTAACTCCTCAAAACAATATTCTTAGGTATAAATTGATAAAAGCGTTGAGTTGAAAATAACAAAAAACTGATCAACATTTCACATTCAATACTATCATAATATGACCCTAAATTAATAACATTTTATTGTTTCAGTTTTAAAATAATTATATTTTGAATCTCATACTAAATTCTTATTTTATACTTAAAAAAACTAATTAGAATCATACTACATATAATACATATTTTATTTTGTAAAAAGCACCAAAAAATATTTGTTGAAATAAGTAAATGCTTTTTTCAAAATTAAAAATCTTTTTAAAATAATTGTTTATTTTATTATGAAATCTAAGCACTATAGATTACAGATTTTAATGAAAAATAAGCAGAGTAATAGTAAGTTTAATGTTATGTACAACTGAGAACTGGATGATTGTACTGATCCGGCTTCAGTCTCTTCAGTTAGTATAATTGTGGCCCCGGGACTTAGATCGAAAAAATCTGCTGTTAATATTGATTTTCTAAGAATATTAAAAAAAAAAAATATCATTACATAAAACATGTATATTATCCTATATTATGGTATAGGTAGTATATAAGATTGCTATAATTAATTTATGAATACAAATAAATTATTATGTACTAACCCAGTGTCAAAATTCGAGTTTACTGATCCAACAACAACAGTTAAAGAATCTTTTAAATTTGATATTTTGTCTGATAAACGTACACGCTGTGTATAATTTGTATCCATGTTGATAAGTAACGTGTAATTCTCATGTCCTGGTAAAAATCTGTAAAATTGTATAAAATCATTTTTAATATTAGTATATTTCTAACAACGCGTACATTGTTTAAAGATAAATGTATGAATGCCATATTCATATAATAAATACAAATTTAACCTCACAATAAGTATCATAAATGAAAATAGGAAAAATTCAAGAGTAAAATAAATACTATATAGTTTTAGGCCTTTCTTTTTTTCAATCAACCAGTTAATAAACAATATATAAAATACTTGCAAAATAATAAACAATTGATTTATATTCCTTCCGTAGGCAAATTTGCATTTACAGTGTCAATGCAGGATTAAATGAATTAATATAACACTAACACAATTACGAAACAAGTCAATTTCATATTATATAACATTTCAGACTAAATACAAATTGCGTAGCGTTGTATTACTAAAAATATTTATCATTGGATATTTCTTAAAATTATTATTCAGACAATCAAATGAAGTATTTTAGTGAATTTATATTTTTTGTCACAAATAGATCGAAATTGCGAATTTAAATGAATCCCCTACGTTTTGTCGTTAATTATATGGACGATGGTGAATAGTTCGGTGCTCAAAGAATATTGTAGTCATATAATTTTAAACTTAATTGTTAACTTCTATCATCGTATTGTATGCTCAGAGAATGGTGCAATAATGGGCACTACTCTAGCTCCCCTAGTTAGTTTCCTGACTAAAATTTTGTTTTTGTTGTTCTAGTTTTATATTTAATTATAAATTAACTTATGCATTAGTCATTACTAATTTATGTTAAAAAATCTGATAAGATAATAGTTGTAGGTCTCCACAATTATAACAATTTCTGCACCAACATGCATATACCTAATAAGTTATATACTCGTTCGAAATTTTTGTAAAATTTTGTTTTGAAATTTCTATTATACGGAGAATTCAACAAAAACGTTGCAATTTTTAGTTACGTCCATTTTTTATTCAGTCATTAATGTAAAAAAAACTTCAAAAAAATGCTAACGATAACAATTATAAAAATAGTTAAATTTTGTCGTATAATAACTTAAAATTATTAAAATTATTCAACAAAAAAATTATATTAGTTCGGGAGCTAAATTAGATATATCGAGCATTGCTTATTTACCTGTTCAAAACAAACACTGTATCGTTAAAAATATTAGTTGCCAACCCTCCTCTTTTAAACGTTTCAGTCTGCCGTAATTTCGATACTGATTTGAAAAAGTTCAAATAACTTTTAGGATCGGAGCTTTCAGATTTCACATTTCTCGTGACATAATCTGGGTGTACTGCAACCCACGGTTCATGCGTTCCATCAGAGAACCCTAAATAATATAGGCAACGTATTATTCAATTATTAATGTACAAAAACTGTCAAAACAATTTTTTTTTAATATTATCATTTTTTTCTTATTATAGACATTCACATAATATTTTGATCTATGTATTCCTTACCATAGCAAGTATAATTAAATAATTTTAAATATTTTAGTAATATTTTAAAACGTACAAATAACAAAATTCTATTTTAATACCTACAAGATTGTTATTTTTCATTAGGTAGGATTTATAAATAATTTAGTAGAAAAAAAGATATATTTAGATTGTCCATAATAGCTACATGTACCTATGTGGCTATACATACTCCTCAACTACCGACAAAATTTTTGAATGTATATTTTAGATTATGGGAGAAATGAGAAAACTATGCAAAATAAGTCGCCCAAATGTTTTTTTCAATATTGTTATATAATAACTCTGAGTGTGCCAATAAATGAACAAAATATTCATGTGACTTACCTACTTTGTAATATATTGGCTTCCAATAACTATCACAAATGACAAAGTTCAATGTTTATACATTTCACTTTAAACAATTGCTTGTATTTTAGGTGTGGCTATAATAAGGTAGACTATGGTGTCCAGACCATTGTCACATTATTGTGGATTTCGATACGTGTTACTATTTAATAAACTCGTATTGGGCTAATTAATCATATTTATACCTTTCTGCGAGGTTTGCTTTCACATTTTAAGTGTAAATAATTTTGAGTGTAGACATTTTTTTTTCTAACCTAACCTATTGTACAAACTGTATTCAATTTAAACTTAATCATGATGAATTAAAATTATATGTTAACTACTGCATTTCAAAAATGTTAAGACTTGTAACAAGCATAAAAACCAACATATCGTTAAAAATCGACGTAAAATTATAGTGTTTGTATCTTAAAATATTGTAAAATATGTCAATTCACTCAAATATTAAAACAAACAATGTAACAACACAACATTGGTTCTGACAACACTTACCGGTGTAACTTCCACTTTAAAATATTAAACTAATTTACGGCTACAATGCTACATAGATATAAGATGTTATTTGAAATCGTAGTGAGTGTATTTTTGACACGTCTTGACTATAAAACCACTATAATAGGTACCTACCCGCGTATTTCGTGTCGTCCCACTGCATGGGTCCTCTTGCATAATTAATTCTATCTGGTAAGTTTTCCATTCCGATTTCTCCACCATACAGAACTATGGATACACCCGGTAGAAATAAGGACAAGGCGTTAAGTCCATCAATTAATTCTGTACCGTAAAAAGTAGGAAATCTTGGATGGTCGTGGTTTTGGAACTAAATTATTGCATTGAAACAGAATTAAAATAATATTAAGAGCCATAAATAACGCATACAAGTTGATATTATTTTAAAGAAAACACTACATTTTTTTGATATATATGAAAAATAATTAAAATTTAAAGTTTTTAAAATTAATTAAAAAATATATTCATAATTAATAACCGCGGAAATGTCGACATTCAATAGAAAGTGGTGTGAATAAGGTGGTACAAATAGTTATTAGAATCAACCATTTACAAATACGTAACTGATGATGATAAAAATGTATTATCATGTTCAAAAAAAGTCTCATAATACATTTTATACATCTCTATGCTAAAAAGCATCACGAATTTAATTGTATATAGGCACCTCGTACATATACCTGGTACAATTTAAAATTAGTTAAAAATGTATAGTATTTAAAAATAAAAGAGTAATGTACATTTTATGTAAGCAATTATTATTATTGTTATTAGCATTTATTATAATAATACATTTTACCACTGAATTAAATGTTGATCCAAATGGCATTTTAGTTATCCATTCTTCTATTGCTCTCTGAAAACCTTCCGGAGTACTATTATGATCTTCCATTAAATTAAAATTTGTTGGTACTTCAGCTCCGCTAGTGTAATACTTATATAAAATACTGTGATTACTGTATGATTCAGTCATTATTATCCTGAAAGAAGTATTTAATTAAAACTATAATGACATTATTAACTATTAGAACCTAAATGTATAGTTAGTAATTTGTAGCAATAATTAATCATACATATTGTGTAGTTTGTAGACTTTAAAATCCATTCCGAATATTTATAATGGCTAAGTTTACATGTATGCTATTTAAGATTTCTTTAATTACGGTGGATGTTTTTTTCATGTTTACTCTCAGTAATACACCCTTCATACACACTATATATTATTATCTACCCTAAACATTAGTTTCACAGTGATAGTGACTTGGTAAAAGACATTTTACTTAGCAAATAATTGTCTCAGTTCATACAAATATAAGAAAACCAATTCCATATAGGGCATATTTAATATACAAAAATCATGATTCAAAAAACTATTAAAGTTTTCGAAAATATTTTTTTTACTTAATTTTAATTAATTAAAAAACAAAAAAGGGAATGATTTAAAATCGATGTATGAAAATTGAATTTTAGAAGATAAGTTAATATGGTATTAGTATTTAAAATTTTAAAGTAATGATAAGAGGAGTGGTTTGGTGTGGTACCCCCTAAAATGGTGGTCACGTGTTCCACTCATCAAAACTTTTAACTCACCATAACAATATATAAAGGTGAACAAGTCAGTACTGCGTATATTTGTATACGCTATACGTATAATAATATATTACTTTAATCTATATTATTTGATTTCATTAAAACATGAGTCCACATACCCAGGTATATAAAAATGTATATAATACTAGAAATAGTTCAAGTAGAAAACCTGGTTTAAAGTTATAACTATATTATAACAATAAAATGATTTCTCAAACCTTGTACGATGATCTTTTTGTTTAAATTCATCTAGTAATAAATGCCATTCTTTAATCAAATCATATACTTCATCTTGGTCTATTGTATAAATATGATCTAAATTAATGTAATCAACTTCTGGATTATTATTTTTTAATTTTGGTTCGTCTTTCAATGATTCGCTTTCGTATACATGTTTTAACGCATCTATTCGAATACCATCAATTCCTAATTCTAACCAATAGTTCAAAATATTCTTCATTTCTTCGTGAACTTTTTCGTTACGAAAGTTTAAATCTGGTAAATTTTTAATAAACTGAGTGAAATAAAACTGTTTGCGAGTATTATGCCAAACCCAAGAACTGGCGTTATCACAAATCATTTGCTAAAAAAAATTAAACATTAATTAATAAAACATGTATAATTGCTATTAGAGATGAGCCAAACTGTTCGATGTTTGAAAAATTGAACCGAATTTATTTAGGTGTTTGGTTTGAGTTAAAAGTAGACCCTAGTTCTAAAAAAACACACCCAACTCAATTTGAACAAAAAGTTAGAAATTTAATATTCAATCCGAACTCCAAAAAAAAATTGGAACACGTCATTTTTAAATTATTTATATAATATTATGTAACTACATAATTAGTTGAAATTTAATTTAAACATTCATTGAATTTATACATTTACAAGGGGTGGCAGAGCAACAAAAAATTAATTTCTGGTAGAAAATATTCTGAATATGGCTTTAACGTAAGTATAATATAATATATTACTATATAATTATATGGTACAATCCTAATATAATATTTAAATGTACAAGATGATTTGATTAAACACTTAAATACTCTGCATAAATTAAAATTCATACATTACCCAGTTATTGGGAACAATGGGAGTTATAGTGTTATTTTTTATCACTTCCGCTTGATTTTTTGCATCTTTCCAAATATAGTAATCTGCGTAACGAGTATCTTTATTGACAGACCTTTTAAACCAAATGTGTTTATCACTGGTATGATTAGGTACAAAGTCCATTATAACTTTTAAATCTAAAACATTATTATTTTGTATTATATTTAGATATAATTATAATTGAGTTTGGTTCAATAATATATTGACGTGTTGTTATGTGTAATACATTGTTCACCCACTTTTTGAATGTGCAGCGTTTAAAAGATCTTTAAAATCATCAACTGTACCAAAAACATTTTCTACTTCTAGATAATTGGATATGTCGTAACCACCAGATTCTAAAGGTGATTCGAAAAATGGCGTTATCCAAATTGCGGTTACCCCTAGATCGACGAGGTAATCCAATTTTTGAGTTATTCCTGATAGCAAAAAACTATTTGTTTAACCAAATACGAATAAATATCAGTTACAATTTGTAATACCTTTAAAATCGCCCGATCCATCACCATCTGAATCCTTGAATGACAACGGGAATATTTCGTAAATTATAGAATTTTGCCACCAATCCAATTCACCAATTGGTCGTACTATTACTTTACAATACGTTAATTGTATGCAAGTAATCAACAAAAAAGTCCAACGCATCATTGTTATCACCTATGACTATCTCAAAACAATACAGTAATACTGAAATGGCTTGAAATATATGTTTCAAAATGATTTCAACATTACTACTACTCGTATTTATATAGGAAATATCCAAAGTAGAAAATAATTATTTGTTATACTTATCTAGGTAATTATAAAATATCTCATATAATACTAAATTAAATATATAAAATTGGTTTAAAAGTTAATACAGACATTTTTATTGCCTCGTTAATAGAACTATTGCATTCAAAATAAATGATAAAAATCGTAAATACTTAATATTGGTTCTACATTATCTTCTCTGCTAATAAAACTAATCATAGTTTGTTAATCCACTGTATGTTCCATAACTCTGAATTAATAGATTGTATTATTTTTAGTTGTGCCATTAAATATAAGTTAGGTAAATAATAAAATAATAATTTACATTGTTATCTTTTTTTTTTTTTTTAAAATTGTTGTGGCTTATAAATTTAAAGCAGCTAACAGTTTTGAAGCTGTAATTGAAGTTCAAACTTTGTGAAATAAAAATTAAGAATTAATAAATGATTATAAAATTAGAATTAGAACATATATAATGACAGATTAGCTATATTCAATACATATATTTTGGTATGGTTTTAAAAAAATGAAGAAATTTCCTCATATGCTGGCAGCATAATTCAATATTGTATATAAAGCAATATCAATTTGATGGTTTTGTAGGTCCCACTTTAATTCAAAGCCTCGTGTAAGGTTGGCGCAAGTTTCTAAATAATAGCATCACTAATAAACATTTTTCCTTTAAAAATATCTAGGCATTAATTTTATCCAATCATTGAACTTTGATTATTGAACCATTATAATATCACCATTGATAAAGGTACGAGTATTTAAGTTCGGGATTTTAAAATCCAACAGTTGAAGTATACTAGTTGTCATAGTATTTGAGAGTTAATTCGGTTAATTGTAGAATATGGAGAGGTAGTATGAAATTTTTACTATGCTAACGATGAATTATAATTAGGATAGACTGTGCCCAAAATAAGTTCCTTTCTTTATTGGCAAGTTTTTCCAGATAGATCTTTCTAGCCATGATATAGTGTGCATTGAGAATACCGATTATATTGAAAAGTACTTTGAAATTTCTTCTTTCAAAAATAACTCGATATTATACTTTATAACCAGAAATCTCTTTCGAAGTTAAGATCAATGCATTTTTTCTACGAAAAAATGAAACGAGTAAGAGTTTTCTAGGTATACAAAAATTGGACAAGAAAGTATCCGATCTTCTGTACAATTGTAAGAGTTAAGTGCTTCATCATTGAGTACCCATCCAAGGTCTTTGTAACGGATGGGTTAAATTCGAATACAATGATAAATCATCTCAAAAAAACGATTCTGATCGATAACTGTTTGTTAGAGTATATCACTCAGAAATAAGTAGGTATACATATTTATTATTTTATGACAATATATTATTTTTTTTTTTTGAATTAAGGTTTCAATTACCAAGGTCATTAATCTGACTTTTGGTACTGTTTGAGGGGAACGGTTGGTCGGAACGCGTTTGTATGTGTGGTGAGGGTGTGTTGCTAAAAACCCGGATGGTCACCCATCCGAGTGCTAGCAACGACTGCCGGTACGTACGCTCAGAGCGTTGCTGCAGGTTGAGCATACGACTGCGCCTCACCAAGCCATGGCAATATATTTTTAATGCTATTTTAGTAATTTATGAACCTATTAAGAGGACGTGATACCTGCGTCCGCTGCTGCATGTGTTGTCTCTGTCTTACAAGTGCGTAACATAGCAAATTTTACGCTCAGCACAACACGTGTAGCTCCGTTAGTTAAACAATTAGTGCGAATTGACCTCTTATAAAATCTAAAGGTAAGATTATTTTCTAGTCAACCTCATAGGTTTTTTATTATGTTTTAATTTTAACGCGAATTATGAGTATTTTAAAATTGTAAATTTTTTATACATCTTAAAATACTTATAACTCGCGTTAAAATAAAAATATAATAAAAAGCCTACGAGGTTGCCTAGATAATAATCTTACCTTTAGATTTTATAAGAAGTCAATTAGCTTTAATTTTTAAATTAACGAAGCTACACGTGTTCTGCTGAGTGTACAATTTGCTATGTTACGCATTTGTAGGACGGAGACAACACAATATGCGAGTATCACGTCCCCTTAATATTTTGTTATTTATTATATTATGCAAGTTTCCCTCAGTTTGTGTCACCCGAACTTAATGATAAGGACATGTAATTAAGACTTATTAATAACAATGCAAATAAAATTGATACTATAATATATATTTACAGTTGTTTACAATATGTTTCTGTTCAATTATTATGGATTTAAATAATGCTAATGCAAGAAGTGTGCTTTGTTTATAGCCGTTTTAATACAATTGTATGACTGTTTACATATTTTAGTTTTTTTTTTACGTCATCGGCCGTGTGAGGATTAACGTTTGTGTCGTCAGCTAGTCGTTTAAAATATGATTTGAAGTGTTTGAAAAAATTGTTTGTTTATTTTCTGGTATACTCGGTTATTGTATGTAAATTGAAGTTTTTATGGAGATCTTCATTACGAATAAATCATGGAGTATTTGATATTATCCTCAGAACTTTTTATTGAAAGACTTGCATTTTGTTTATGTGAGTTATAGCACAATTGTATAAAATAATAATAAGAGCAGGGTTTGCTTATATCAAATATTTTAGAGAATATAACTTTAGTTATAGGGTAATCGTATGTTGAATTTATTTTGGCCGAAAACATAACATTTATTATATAGTTAATATTCAATTATTTTAATATTATGTATTATTAATTATATCATATATTATTGTTATTAGCTTTTGACTCAATACCGACTTGCCGTGGAGCAGTGATAATAGATTCATGCTATAAGTAGGCTATAGTTTAAAATGTATCTAAATAGTTTGAAAATGGCGTTTTTATTTTTTGTTAATTTATATTACAACAATAAAATATAATGATATACGAGAGTCATAATATAAAATTTCGAGTCTTTACCATAATTCATTTTATACCTACCTAAAACAAAAATATCAAAAAAATCAATTCAGTCTACAACTGGTTTTGTGTAAAAGTCCCTTTTTTCTCATTGTCGTTTCTAAAAGTATAGAGAATTTCAACAGATTTCACAATTTCTCAATGTTGGCGGTCTAAACCAGTGGTTCTCAACCCATGTGCCGCGAGATCGACTAGGTGTACCACAAGAAATGTCATACATGTATAGGCACGTGGCGATAACTATTACCTCTGGCGAAGTTGCCGAAGTTGCTATGGTTGTCAAGTGTGTGAGTGATGTGCCGTGAAAACTTGTAATGTACAATAGTGTGCCGTGAACAAAAAATATCGAGAACCATTGATTTAAACATTTGTTCTACAAAACCTGTATAAATTCAAAAAAAAGCACATCGTTGAAAAATTAGTACATTCAAAATGTATGAGAAATTAATTTATTATAATTTATTATAATTAATTATATTATTCTGAATATTTGATACATTTGCCATCTATTTCCACAACGATTGTGTTATTATAATATTATATCTTAATAGTTAAGTTTTATTAGTGTATAGTGTATACATATTATGCATTAGTAAACGAGATATGATTGTTTAAAATCAAGAACAGACCATTGTTTTAATTTATTGCTTTATTATATTATAAAGTGTTACAATCTATTGTCTGGAGGTACCAATCACGTGCTAACATATAGGAACTTATAAGTTATATTGTGCCATAAAAAAAAATATCTAACAATACAATTTTGTAGTATGTTATTTATTTATATACGTATTACAAAGTTATAAATTTGTTATGATTAGAAACTACTCGCTTAACTATACTACACTAATAATATTATAATTAACCCTAATAATTGTGCCTTAAAATATTTATCAGATTTAAACTATATTAACAGTGATTAAAATATTAAATTATTTTTTTTAGTATAGATTTATTTTATGTTAACTTAAAAATTCAATTCAGTTTTTATTTTTAAAAACCGTAATGTTTCAGTTAAATAGTAAAATTATTTAGCAAAATAATGATTATTATCCAAGTTGTTCTTTCTCCTAACCTAAGAATCTTCATTTTTTGAAGTGAGCCTTTATATAGTTACTAAAATAAAATTATAATTATTGTACTACAAGACAGTATTATTATTAGGTACTTAAGTACTCTAAAAGTATTGAGGTAGGTATCTCGAAACGAACATAGTTGAACTTGAACTACAAAGTTCATCTATATTGTACAAAATATTTTTTTATTTTATAAAACACTCTTAGTGTAAGATAAAATAGATTCTTTGACTAGTATTTCAAATAATATAGTATTAATTGAGATAATTCATAAAAAAATTTAATTCTTTTCAATTCTTAGGTAATAGTTAGTGATTTTATTATTGACATTTTCAAATATTCTGAAATTGCGTATTCAACATTTGTTCAGTGTTATCTCTTTGAATTTTAAGTGTACTATTCGATCGTTTTAATGTCAACAATGATTCACA
Source organism: Myzus persicae (assembly GCF_001856785.1). Taxonomy (NCBI): domain Eukaryota; kingdom Metazoa; phylum Arthropoda; class Insecta; order Hemiptera; family Aphididae; genus Myzus; species Myzus persicae. Next base: position 114,791 of record NW_019104166.1, on the reverse strand, counting down.
CTTTGATGATATCTAAACATGCCCAGTCGGAAGTAAATACTACATTTAACATATTTACTGTAGGTAAAAATTTAGATATTTTAAACATGACTCTTGATAGCTATGTTTTTTTGAAAACTAAAATTCGACGAAAAGTTCTAAATAAATAAATATAAGAGTACATACTTAGCAGATTAAAATGTATGGTAATTATTAGTATTTTAAAACAAAATATAATTGAATGCATTCTCAAATTAAATAATTCTGAGTTGGGTTTTTATAAATTTGATTAATGTAATAATATAGAACATAAAAAGGTACAAAATTAAAATAAAAGATACAAAATAGATTTCCTTATATTTACTTTGAAATAAAACATAATTAGCATGACGAAATGTCTACATTTTCATATTATAATAGTTTTCGTTTTTAAACATTTTTTTTTTTTTGATAGAGAGAGATAGAGATAAATTGTTTTTAATCCATCAGGAAACAATAGAATCCATAATCTTGGGTACAAAATACATTTCAAAATGCATATAATGTAAGGTACCTATAAATTGATTTTCGCGTTCAAAACCACCCCTATTGTGTAAATCCACGAGAAAAATAATATTTAAGACAACATAATGAGGATACCATATAGTATTATACCGGAGTATAGAAAATATTGCACAAAAGAACAAAATCCAATTATAAAGGAATAAAGGAATTGTATGAAATTATATTAAAATTACTATATTGTAACTAAAATTAAACTCAGATAAAATACTCGGAAAAACTATATAACATTTCACTTGTATTGAATATTTTAAAAACCCACCCGGCTTCCTTAAAAAAAAATTAATAATAATAAAATAATAATTATTATAGTGACAGAATACGGAAACAAAGTATTTGGCACTAGTCTTGCTTCTCTCGTCCGGCCCCGGTCCGTATTTTATTATTGTTTTCTATCTGAAAACAATGGTGAAACAACACATATTTAGAAGGCTGCATTGAATGTGAACTTAGAAAGGTTTACAATACTGTTCGTAAGTTAGATTATTCAAATTTTATGTGCCGAATAATAAATTATGACTAATAATAAAGTTTGTTGAATATGGAGTAATAAATAATATCACATGATATTTTATGCTTGTGACCTATTAAATTACCATAAATTAAAATATTAAAATACAATTTACTAAAAATTGGGTTAATGATCAATAATATTTCAATACAATTTAAATGTTTGAACTCTTGAAGTTAATATACGATTATACAGACAAATGTCTGATCCAACTCTCTAACTGTGATTGAATCAAGCAATTATATTAAAACTTGGACTGAACATTCTGATCCGAGATAAAAACAATTGTTTGAACTTAAAATGTTAAAAGGTTTCAAGATTGTCCAGATTTTGGTCAGTACAAAAGTTTTTTTTAAACACTATTTTTCCAAAATTCAGTATAACCGATTAAATATCAACTAACAACAAAGAATACTAAAAACATATAAAAGTATACACTTATAAAAATAATTATTAATTGTCAATCAATATCTATATGTATAAATGAACGTTTTTTTATTAGTTCGTGTTCTAATATTGAATAATTGATTAATAATATTGGGTTTGAAATAAAAATATTTTTTTTAAACAGCTCAGTTCCAAGGAATTTTTTTTATCATAATATATTTTTTTTTAAAAACCATTAAATTCGAAAATGATTAAAATGAATTATTAATTTCATTTTTGTAGAGGTTAGATTTTGTTCATTATTTTTAACTTTTGCACTGAGTTATATTTTGTATTTAAAAATGTATATTTGACTACTTACCTAATAGTTTTATAATTAATAAAGAATAATAAAAAAAATTCAAATTAATTTTAATTTAGTCTAATTGGTTATTAGTATTATTTTATTCAAGCCATCACCCTTAGACTACACAGCACAGTTGTAAGGACTTTGAGTAGTTGGTATAAAGCGCGCTTATAAACAATAGTTATCTTAATATTAATTAGTTTGTCTGTAGTAGTTCCCATAATATTAAAAAAGCAGTAGTTACCAATAACACCTAGGTACTGTTTCTGAAAATTATTGTCCATCACTTCCCAATTAATTTTAAATATGTTTCGTTGCTATAATAATATTAATATCATGGTAGTTTTTTAATTTTCCTTTTTTTCCACGGGTTTTTGAAAGAGCCACCCATTTTAACCGGAAGTGAATATTCGTCCCGGGCAAATCGTATGCGGCATTCAAATCCTGTACACGAAAGGCAGCGGTGGGGTTTTGGGCACAGCGAAAACGGGGCGGGAGACGTAAAATAAAAACAAATGAGCAATTATTATTCATAGCTCAGGCTTAGGGGAAATCCTTATCCGGTTCACTGCTGGCTGCGCACCACCGGGTGGGCAGAAAGGCCTAGATTTATGTTTGCAGCGTTTTTTCGGTGTCAAATTGTATCCTACGCCTGTAACGTTATGTTATTATAATATAATATATGTAATATCAGCAGCGCTTGGGTGCCCGGGCTCGGTATTTATTTATTACACGTCGTAATAACTGCGAGTCGCGCACGACCATTTTGTGTTCTGCAGACTGAAATTATTTTATATTTAATATTATCACGACGATCACGTGTGTAGTAGGTAGTTATAATCGTTGGCGAAAATTCCACGAAAGATATGCACTTGGGCGGGTGGTATACCAACATCGGAACTTATTCTAAAACCTCATACAACACTCACAAAAGTGTTTGTCTTGAACGCCCAAGTAACAATATTGATGTTTGCCTTATATATTTCTTCAGCAGTATTTTTTTGTTATTGTTTATCTTGAGTATGTAATTTGGACCAAAAAACCAAAAAAAAAATATATATTTGATTGGCGCAATCTTGTATTTACAAATACTGTGATGTGCGCCACTTTAAGAAAATTAATGATGATTGTTTTTGAAACATATTCATGTTAAATTGTATTTGATTCATAGATCAAGTTAGTTTTAATAGAAACATTTCTAGACAAATAATAAAGTAAAATAAAAAATGTAAAATATTTGTAATTGTTTTTGCATACGTACTTGTATATAAATGAGTAATATTTCAGTTAACAATCAAATATTATGAAAAAATAATATAATTTATTGTCCAATCATTCAATCGTCCATTCATTTACTAGCATATAACAGTCCATGCTATACTTTATTCTCGTTGGATACGGTAAAACCAATATAAGCTCGGTATATTTATCAGGTACATTGGAGCAATCGAAACTGAAAATGTGATTCAGATTACTGGAAATTACATGATGCTTTTTATATTTTGACTCGGATTGCGAGACGTACTAAAATCGGCTCAATATGCCATCTCCATATTTATCGTATCTATACACTTACAACCGATTTTGGATATTTGCGTCTGTGGTTATGATATGCGCACAACTCATCGTGACAATTTTGAATCATATTTTTACTATCACATGCACGTCACAGCGCTTGACTTCCGATTCCAACGGGTGATTCCAGGCGTCTCCTCCTGAACGTAGACGATACCACTCGTCTCTGGCAATAATCGAAGACAAGTATCACTCAAATGTGTCTTTTTGTGTGCAGGCATATAGGTTGTAATTGCCATTTAAAGCTGAAAGATTATTTACAAAATGCATGCGAAAGATAACGTCTAAAGTTTCAATAAAATAAGTCGGTTTCAAAGTAAAGTGGTACCACTTTAAACTTATTTATTACATTTTAAGCATTACCTATTCAATATGAGTGACTGCAAATTCTAATATACTATTTCGTATTATATACACACACTATTTTTCATGAAAAAACTCTGATGTTGGCATGTGACGCTTGGCAATAATATAAATTAAATAACTATTTGAAAAATATCTCTAAATTTTCATTACATGTACTTTGGAATACCTATACAATTACATTTTAGTCAGATTAATAGATCATCATTGGGACTGAAGTTAGTCATTTCAGAGATAAAGATATAACGAATGAACTCTAACGAGAATAAAAAGAAAAAACAGTATATTTACTAAAATATCGATAAGATTTAAATGTATATAACATGGCAACACATGGCTATTTATTTGACAAATTTTTGCAATATACATAGCTGCTGAAAAGTTGATATAGTTGTCACATTTAAATCACATAGTTAATAATTCGATTATAATTGTAATGAACAAAATCGATAGTTGTGGAGTCCTAAAAAATAAGTTTCCTTTTAAATTTACCGTTTAAAAAATGTCAGTTATGTCATTTAATAAAATTATCGTGTTATAGAATCTTAAAGTTTTTTATTTAGTTTCATAAAAAAAAAAAATGTTAATTTATTTGAACTACTTCGGAGTTCAAAACTCATAATTGTTTAGTTGACAGTGTACACTTTGACCACATAAATGACTCAAAGTATTTATACCCATATTTTTTCAAGATTAAAAAAAAAAAGATGTGATTAATAATTTTAAAATGTGTGAAAATTATTTATTGAGAAATACAAAACAAAAATAATTAAATGAACATTGTTGGAGTTTCATTAAAAAATAGTGTTCTAAACAAATCGATTCCAAAATAATTAAATATTTTTATTACGGTACGTTATATTGCAGCCTAGCGTATAGGGTACTAAAATCAAATTACCGAAACTAATATTTATCATGATTTGTTATATGCGAGATTGCAAAATATGCAAGAATACTTTTTTTTCGAACTTGACAATTCTTCGGTTCTTATACATAATTAAATTTTAATATTTTTATGTGGAATCGATTTAATAATTAGTATTAATTCATCAAAGTCATGATGGTGTTTTTTATTTTATTTTTTTGGTATTATTTTTAGATTAATGAATTCGAAGCAAATACAATTTTCGGCACTTCATAGAAAATAACATGCAAAATTAACAGTTATAAAAAATGTTAGCACTTAAGACTTTATATTTTTCAATAACATTAAAGATTAATTCACTCGTATTGTTTTAAAAGGTACAAAGCACATAGTAGGTATAAAATGTTACAATAATTTGTGCTTCATAGATAAAGCATGATATTTTATAATGTTGATTTAGTATAATATTGTAGCAACACAACTACTCGAGTTTAATTAGTTTTTTTCTTATGTACCATGACGGTGAATAACGAAATCATATTACCTATTTTTCGTATTATTATTATAATATGTAAGGTAATTGAAAATTGTTTTATTGTAGATACTGTCAAACAATTACAAGTTTATCGAAGGTTTCTATTCGCTTACTGATCACGCACAACTGCCCAAGAAACGTATTGGTTAATAAGACACGTCCGGACGGATACGAAATATGTAAACAATACGACGTGACGTGACACCAACTTAATTGAGTTGGTTAAATTGTGATAATTTGTTCATCCGTCAAATGCGTGTTGTAAATCATACGAATCAGCTGATATTGTAAACTGGTTTACAATAGATATTATACATTTATACGGCATACGATATCAATGCGTTACATTGTACGTCTTGATTTTCAAATCACACTATTTTGGTTACCAAATATTGTCCATTTATTCAAATTCCTGTGTTTCAGATATTTTTGTAGTTCGTAATATTATAAAAAATGTGTATAATATAAATATAATATAAACCGAGTTATCCATTTAACTCCTATGAATTTAATACCATAAGGCATAAATACCTTGTTATTAAATCAATAATTAAGTTGACGCTTTGTTTTCCTATACATTAACTATATTCTAGGATATCTTTATGTTCCAGTCGTCCAGAACCTATTCCCGAATAAAACTACCGATAGTTACACGCTCCATATTAGTAAGGTCACTAAATATGTAACAGCTAACACCATGTTCATCAATTTTGAAACAGCTATAATAAATATATTGCATTACAAGTAGCCATAGGTTGGTGTTTGGGGTTGCAGGTTCCATAAATGCCAGTTATGGTGGTGATAATTTCAACAGATTGGTCTCTCCGCAGAATTCAAAGACATTTATTTAAAAAGCAGACTTCTGAAACAAATTTTTTTTACTGAAAAAATCTCTTATTTTAACGGGGCCATTTCAGCTTACCATTAAAAATATCGGTCAAATTAAACCAGTTAAGCTGCTCCTAAGTTGATAATTTTTATTAAGAAAAAAAATTAAGACATTTTACGATATGTTCCTCAAGGGCCGTGAGACAATATTCAAGGGGAGCAGTACACTATAAAGATTTAAATTAAAATACATCATCACTGCAGGTTGAGGTATTCGTATTATTATGTAGTTGGTAAAACGCTTTTATTTCCAATACCATATAAATAAATTGTCTTTTAATCTTTTATTCAAATAATTAGAACAAATATAGAAACATAGAAAAAAATAAGAATAAAATAAGAATATTCATGTAGAGATCTGATTATCCAAAAATAAGAAAAAAATGTCTAAGCCTTTGATATTACCGTTCAATAGCATCTTAGCTGTATCCCGCAGCACCATAATAATATTTAATACAATATTAAAGCATTAAAATTATCTATGATGTGGTTTTTTAATTATATAGGTAAACGTAAAATATCATAATATTATTTTAATATAATTGTTATAACGTGACGTATTAATTATGTAGATAAAAGTAAAATCAATTCTGGGATGATTTTTATGTTCTCCCTTTTAATCTATCACAAAAATACCATGCAAGGACATAAATGATTTTATGCAAACAGGAGTGTCTTTTCATAATATGTCATCGCAAAAAACACCCACGAGGTAAGCACAACTAGCCGAATTGTATAGAGCATTATAGTCAACTGTGACTCCTCGTGATAGGTAATATTGTAATAAGTCCTCGAAGGTACTTATTCTAATTATTGTAGTTCCCTGGACTGTTAAACTATCTTATGATACGCTTTTTTTCGTTCATCAGAACTATTTTCGAAACAACGATGCGTTTACGCTTGCAGTCGGGTGCTAACTCATGTGTAGTAGCAAACAATTTTTTCAAAACATCCCGTTCTCTACCCATTTTAAGCGTTTTCTTCGATGTCCATTGTTCACTATTGATATCATCATCAAAATCACTAAATTCACTGTCCTTCATGAATAATTGAAAAATGAACACGGGAACTTCCAGAACTAACTGCTGATTGCAGCAAGAACAGCAGAAATAATGACGAAAAAATAAAAAGTAATGAAATTAATGCTATCGCAATATTTTCGTTTATTGTTTTAATATTTTATTATTGATATTTAGGGTCGAAAATGAGATAATTAAATAATAATAACATCCCATGTTAAAATCTTTTATCGCAGCAACCAATGAAATAAATTATATTTATATATTTAATAATACCTGTGAGGTATATTTTATATTTTAGTATTTTACGTTTACCTAAATACCTATACATAATAAATACGCCACATTATATAGCTTATAATAAATCCTTATAAAGATATACATCGAATTATAATACAACAAAAAGCATTCCAAATGATAATGTTCCAGTAATATTTCAGAAGATTTTGAAAACGATCTAATGACTATTCTATTTTGTACAGAAATCTGTTTCGAAAATATTTTAAAAACATTATCACTTTCAAAATACTATCTTGTGTAGTTGTGTAGTTTAGCCGAAATTGCAGAAATCAAAATGTTTTATATCAAGTATTTTTATAGCTATTTAATACTATTATCTTTTATTTAATTATAAATACATACATAAAAAAACACATAATATAACAATTTTTCCTCTGCGACAATCCTGTTTACAAATAAAATTATATTATTTTTAAAAATATATATTTTATGCTCTTCTTGTTTTCGCCAACTTTGACTTACATCAATCTATAAAATTGTTTTTTTTTTTTGGTTGTCCTACGTCCTATGATATATTATATTGCAAGATTACATAACCTAACATCAATACAAAAGAATTTATGAAGATGTTGTGAAAAAAATCAAACTGTTCGTTCGTTCTTTGTTTAAACGTACAACAGTTGTAGAATGTACATCAATGCTAATATTGTAGGCTGCAGAATACGTCACATTAAGTTATTGTTTTCGTCAATTCAGGCAAAATAGTAAAAGATCGGGGAAAACATAAAATTAGATAATATATAAATTCGGCCTAGAAAATATTATGAATTGCGAGGAAAATATTATTAATAAAATGAATATTATTTTATTAATAATTTGTTTGTAATAGTTATCTTTTAACATGATACAATTATGATACTATTTACCGTCTCAACCTTTTGTTTTTTGTATCGTCAATATATAAATTGAGCGTGAGATGTATAATGTATATTACGGATGACGATCATCCTGCAGGCAGTTAACAGCGTACCATTGGCATTTGTACCTATTATATATATTATGCAGTGAACAATGATATTATATATATTATACACATATATACATCATAGACGACGATGATATTCCATTAGGCGATTCCACCCAGCAGCATTTTCCACTCGGCATTTGGCCAACCACGATTCGACCACCCTAAACGGTCGGCGGACCAGTGACGGACCTAACGAAAAGGGGGGCAAGAAGCAGGAAAAGCTGCAGAGGAAATGTGTGGAGCGATGACCGCTCGGCGGGGCCCCGGGAATCGGAAATGCGGCGGGGAGGGTCGCGTGTTTACACGGCAATTCAATTAATGCTCGTATAGTGAAATTAATTAAAACACTCGCGATCGAGAATGACGATACTGCGCCCGCCTAGAACACTATCATTTTCTGGGTGGGGAAATTTGCAAGCACTACCGATGTATAATGATAATACTCATAATAATAATATGATATGTACGATATATCATACTGTGCATTATATACAATGTAATTTATTCATCACAATATCTGTGTACATGGAGGGAAGTAACCACGGGGGGGTGAACCTATAGTAATGAAAAGAAAAGTTTAATTAAGAGTTAGACACAAAATATGCACATTTAAGTCAATAAATGAAATACTCGTAGTTTAAAAAAGTGATAGACGTATAAAATAGTAAATACTGAATGGACGCAGCTGTTCATAGTATTACATATTTTTATGAACCAGATAATATAGCACGATAAGAAAGATCAATTTTAAATACAATCTAGTGTAAGGCGTTGCATTTCCAAGAGTACTACCCTAAAAGTACTAGAATATATTTTTAAATTTTTTGATATGCCCACATTTGACGATGTAAACGAACAATCGTTGAAAACAAGCATCGTTGTGGGTTTTTAAATACGATAAAAACAAAAAATGGGCTGAATAACCATAGCCACTTGTACACAAAATCATCTACAAGTATTTATGCGTACCCGTGTGCGTAACTCAGCTTAAGAATAGCTTTTGTGGTCACCTTCTTATAAAGTAAAAAATATTATATGAATGTACATTAGACGACCTTTTTTGATAAACTTACGAGTAATCAAAGCACACTAAAACTAGTTTGTGGAAACTCAAGAATTACAACGAATTTTGAGTTTCATAGAAAATTACAATGAAAAAAAAAACGAGAGTATGGGACCTATGGGCTAGGAGAGTGAAGCACTTTGCTTCAAAAATCGTGTCAATCGTTTATACAAGTCACTGTCGTTGTACTAAACGTGCCAATTGATTCCGCAGAGTCCAACCAGTATAATCTAACAATCGAGTTCAATTTCAAGATCCGACGGCAACCGTCATCATACATATTTTCAAAGTATTGATGGATTTTGTAGGGGATAATATAACGATTAGTAATTAGTATAATATAATATTATAGACAATTATATGCTGAGTTTCGATTTCTAAAATTGACAATAATTAATACAATTACATAATTTTGATTGTGCGTGTTAAGTCTGGAAAGTATCATTGGAATCAAATCTGCAACGTTTTCATTAAAGACTATTGAAAGTATAACTTTTTACTGTAATGCAATGAGCTTACTTAAGTGTTTTGTTCATTCATAATTAATGAGAAATCAATATATATAACATATATGTATAATGTGTACATACCATATTCTGGCAACTAAGTATTATATTAGTTTTCGTATTGACACAGGTATACCTACAAAAGAACTAATAAAAATATGCAGCGTAGCTATCATAGTATTGTAGAGATAAAAAAAAAACAAAAGTTTGTATATTTATTTATATTTAAGTACCTAGATGCTTATTCGCAAAACTATTTTAAACTTATGTGGATCATTTTTTTTTTTTTTTTTGTTATCCAGGCTCAACACTATATAATATTTTATAATACAGATGGTTTTGTTGTCACATACTTGTGATATATATACACTGGGAAAACAAGGCCACCTATCCAGTTGGCAGTTTATACACAAGACAAGCCCATTATTATCACGATAAACAATGCAGAATATAACAATTTTTTAACAATATTCAATCCGTCGAGGAGCCAGCTTGTATAACACGTATGTATACTTACGTATCATCTCTCATCGTACATAATATTAATGCATCGAGCTTGTTCCACCTCCTACATCACGCACCTGCAGTGTCTAAGTTTGTCGCAATATTTGGTAGAAAAAAAACACTTGTTTTGTAGAGGTACACGTCACACACTAACAGTATCGAAAATGTTTATTTTCAAATTTTGAACACATCATGTGGACCGTTTAAGTTGTAATAAGACTTCCGACGTCATTATGACGTGATCCATGGTGTATTTTTTTTCTTGGGAGGATATATTATGTCTAAAATTAGAGATTATTATTAAAAATTAAAATATTAAATTCAAACACGTATTTATTTATTTGTCCAGAGAATATTAATATGTGTGTTGACGTTACGTGCGATTTAATCGCATACAACGACGGATTAAAAACGGATATTTACCTAAATGATTAATATTATAATTCGTCTGCAATAGGTATATAAAATATTTTAAGAGCGTTAAACGTATATTTACAGTATATTTCCATAATAGTTGTACGTACAATTTCACCTACTGGTTATAATGGATTAAAATATTTTGTGAACGACCAAATGATTTCGTGTTAATGATTATTAATCAGTTTTTTATTTATTTTATACAATACATGATGGATATGGTCGACTTTAATATAATGATCTCATATGGTCATATGGAAAAACGTTCCATCTCCATTCTCATTCATTTTTAGTCCAGCACGACGAAAGGGAATTTTAGGACGGGTTGAAAACCGTTTACGCAATAAATACGAAAGCAATGTCACGGAAGGTCTAAAAGTTCAAAATCTTTGATCGTAACTCGAAGATACCTACTTTTATGTCTCCACCATTGGTCCAATGGCTGGGATTTTACTTCTCGTTGTGCGTCCTTTTTATTAATAATACTTTATTTATCAACTCAAATTCACGTAGTATGCTTTCATTTATTTAACTTAGGAGATGCTGTTAACATGGAGGGTATTATTAAGACTTCTAAAGTGTTTATTTATCTACAAATTCAATCTTACAATAATTGTCATTTTAATAAATCAATAATTATTTTTTTCATCTTTTATACATTTTTTTTCGTTTTATAAAATCCTCGCGTTCACCTTTGTACATAAATTATAATATAGCTACAATACAAATAACACTAATCATACTGATTTTAAAAGAAATACATTTGCACTTTAATTAATTGTATTTTTACTTATTATATTATATATATATATGTCTTACTTTTCATTGAAAATAAAAATATTAAGATTTAAATTTACTTATTCTGCACATTTAAATTTAAAATAATAATTGATTTTCTATGCGATTGTGCAGACATTTATGATCGTCTTAATATGACTAATAACTGATTAAGTTAAGTTATTAAGTACTAATTTGCAAAATAATTATTAGTAACAAGTAATTATAAGTTATAATTTAAAAGTGCCTATATTATGATAATAATTTATGTGTATAGTATTTTGTATTTTGTCAAAATACTGTTTTTATAATTTCTGTGATCCATTTTATAACCTTATATCTCCTTATTGATCCGAGACACAAACTGGGAAACATTGGCTGTTATAACATGGTTTGTCAAAATATTGTTTTTTAATTTTTAGCATCTAGATTTGTTTTTCAATGTTATAAGTTGTATTGACATAGGTTTTCAATCATCTTATCATACTATTCAAAAAAAAACTAATTTAAATTTAAGTTTCTGACACATCCGTTAGTGATGCTCTTATGCCTCTAATCGGTATTGGGGAATAATGAAATGTAATAACAAAAGCACCAATGAACAATAACAAAATGGTTTCTATTACAAATTACTTAGTTAAATTAATCAATAGGTTTGTTAGAACCAACTATTTTTTTTTTTTGGGCATACACTTTACCATCTTAAAAATAATTTTTTAATTTGTAAAGTAATATTTTTTTCAGTAGAGCCGTCGTGGTACGTACATATTTCACTGCCCCCCCCCCCCCCCTAGCATTGAGAATATTTTTGTTTAAGAAACTATGTGAATACTTAGAATTCTATCATCTTGAATTTGTACTACTTTTTTTAGAATTTGCACGAGCTAGTCTTATTTAATAGTACTTTTTACAACTCATGGGACAGCGGCTCAGCGTGGACTGACTTTGGCGGCACCCGAAGCCGCGTATCGTTGAAGAGACATTTTACGTTTTTCGACATTTATCATTTTCGTTTGTCCGCAGTTTGTTGATATTGAAATTTAAAACACCGTGTTTATTTAGGTTATCAATATAATGGTTTCTCCAAAAGAAGTTTCACATTAGCCACACTCACACGTACCTACCAACTGGTAACACGCACACTTTTTAGTTTACTACCTAGGTACCTACATTAATAAGTACAAAACTAAGTTTATTTCGCATTGTGTGTATAAACATTTGTCTGAGCTGGAACAATTTTTTGTTCTGCTGTATTTTAGATTTCGAGTGTACTTGGACAAGTTGATTTCGATTAAAACCCACCGTAACGGATGTGTATATTATAAGTTGAAATTAAAATTGGCCTTTTGATTTTAATATTAATATGGTAAAACGATTGAAAAAGTATGTTGAACAGATTAAATTTAAAAACAAATCTACGCATAATGCAAAACAATATTTTGACAAACCATGCCATAAACCCAACGTTGCTGAGTATATTATGTTTCTCAGTAGTCCCTGCACATATGTTTAATAATATGTAAGTATGTAACACTGTCCCAATTTGACACTCAATGCATATTCAGCTAAATATTTACATATGGCGGCTTCAGTATCCCTTTTTACATGAATGTATAATGAATCGCTAAAAAATCCTCATCAACTTAAAATTGCTTGAAAATAAAAATAATCAATACACATAATAGCATCGCCACTATTGTGCTCGACGATAACTGACGTCTGCGAACCCTATTATAGTATTATGCTCTCGCTTTAATGACCTATGGAAGTGTAATTTGTTTGCAGTCACATTTTAATATCGATAAATAATAACACTATAATCATAATTACAAAATACTAATGGATAAAACCATTAATTTGAATATTGACAACATATTTTTTATAATAATTATTTTAAATACATTTTTTATTTATTTTAACAAATTATATGTATTATTATTTATACCTTCTATACATTTGACCTATAACAAAAACAACAATGAGCTTATGGCGAACAAAACACAAGATTTTAATATTCTTAATTTCAACGCATTTTGTACATTATCATAATAATTTTACATAAAGTAATGTATGAAACATTTTCGAAATACTTATTACCTATGATCGTTGTTACCTGATGTCAATCATATAAGCAGCCATGAGTTAACTAATCTTATGTTACTTAGTTAATAAACTGGCATAATATTATTATAGGTATTGGTTGCATTAGATCAAGAATCAGTGGCGTGTAAAGGATTTAATTTTCGGTTTGGGAATGGGGTTAGAAATCCCGAGTCAGGATTCCCGACAATATAATTGATAAAAATAATTCTACACACATAAAGTACTTTAATTTTCAGGGGGTTGAACCCTTAGCCGTACGTGTATATATGTATACACTGTGAAGACTACTGTTTGCCCTTGGATCTTGGATCGAGCTAATTTCTTTTCTAAAAATAATGTCTTTATATTGGAAAAATTCACATTTGTCTGATTAACTGAAAAATATTCATTTCAGTATGGATACCGTTGTTATATTACAATAAATAATGTCTTAAAATATCAGTGAACTCAATCGTTTTATATTCCTTGTAAGTTATATTCCCAAGAACGATGTCGTTCTCATAACCATCTGGGCAATCCCAGAAGTATTAATCCTAATAATAGGACAATATTAGTTTGACGCGATTTTTGTTTCATTGTGAAAACCCCCAATATAACGTAATATTAAAGTCGTATAACTTATTGGTATCACTGCCGGGCGTAAAATTAAAACTAATCGATCGCGTTTTACGATATTTCTCTATACATTTTCGTTTTTTCCATTAAAATAAAACACCTCGAATAATAGCGATGTAGCTTTATCAAGAAATTGTCACTATGATTGAAAAAATATGTACCCTCATCCTAAATTCAGTTAAAGTGAAATAAGCTATTCATTTCAAACGGTTATAATCACATTGTGTCTATTTGAATTATGATTTATGAGTACATGTCTTATTGTTGTAGTTTTGATTCAAGTAATATTCGATGTTTGAACGATCATTATATAATTGAGTACCTATTATGAATTATTTATATCAACTGTAAATAAAAAAATAATCAGAAGGTAGATAGATCGGTATACAGATTTCCCAGTAAAATTCAGACTCAATTATAAGCATTAAAAGCATTTCGAAACCAATATGATTGTAGGTCTTAAATTAAAAATTGTTAATTTAATGTCGTTAAAATGAGTCAGTAGAGTTTATAGTCATAAATTCAAAGTATTAGATTTTAAACGATACCATTTATAAATTATATTCGTATAATACATTTAAAAAAAAAAACGATTTAACATACTATTCTTTTTTCAGTTTGTCACTTTAGTGTGTAATATATTATAAATTTAGTGAACTGGTTCAACCCTTTCACGAAAAATTAATAAAACGAATTTCACTTTAGTCGATTTATGAATAACCTACGAATCTACGATGGCGAAAAAACGGCAACTACTACAACGCAGTAGTCCATCAGACGCTTGTGTCCAACACCTGTACATACAGAACGGTTCACCAACCACGCTTATACCCGTCCCCTCCCCCTCATTGTGTCCCTTAATTACGAATTTTATTGAATTTCTAATTTTTGGAATTTAAAATATTATCGATCATAAACGTTATCAAATACAGTGAAAGCTGTATAATATAACGGACAGTCAAAATTGTCCTCGATAGACAGGACGTGTCCGTTGAAGATAAAATGTTTTAGTATTTTCTTGGTCAAACTCTATACTGTGTTCAAAATAAGATCATTATCCAAGTTGTACGCATGGGCGTGCCTTTGTTCCAAAGCACTGGTATCTCTTGATGACTTGGTTGGGGAAGTTTCTAACATCGCGTCTGACCGCCGGCGGACGAAATCTGGTAGCCATCGGGTAATGGTATTATTTTTAACAGAGTATAATAATATGATGTATTATCTATTGAAAATGTTATGCTTTCGTAAAAAAAAGACAATAAATATGAAACACATAATATTTAACATAAGTGCATTCATTATAAGTGATATATATTTTGTTTTCTCAAAATGCATAATATAATATGCCATATGTTACATAATTGAACAATAAGCTTAAAAGATTGTAAAATAAAACACAAATATTACATGGAACTTTATTGTGGACCCATGGTACATACAATTCTAAAATAGTTAGAAATATACACGTTTAACGTTATTGGCGATATAAGATAGTACCGGGTACCATGTAATTGGTCAACGGAAATAATCAGTGCCTCGACGTCATGCCCTCGTTGCCGCTACTGGTGACACTATTGCTTATTATATAAAATATATAATATGAATGCACTTAAATTTGAGTTTGAACTAAAATTTATGTCCGCTATATGAAGGATGTATCAGAGATAAATACTACAGCACATGTCCTGAATAGATAGAGCACGCCTTTATAGGTCGAAATTCATGATACATTGGAATAAGTGGTGAATACCTACCTATCTTTTTGCCGGGACTTAATCATTTTGTTCGTCGAATGTCCGTTATTATATTATACAAGTGTCGGAGGTGAAGTAATAAGGTTTCATTGTATTCATAGTTGTTATGGCGTTCAAGAAAGTATTTCCAGTGACGATAGATTTATTTTTTTCAACCAAAAAGCTGGTTAATAATCCTCATTAGGAAAGGAGTAAACCGAAAACGCTGCAGTACTGACGAAGCGGAAGACGTATAATATAAGTTATTAAAAATCGCAATTTGAATAAACACTTAGTTAGTAAATATTATAATACGAAATAGAGTTTAGCGTGTTCGGCGAATCGTCCTGTATACACTCGACGAACTTATATCGCCGAAAGTTGCAGGGCAGGTAGGTACAGCGCGTGCCAGATGGAGTACACGGCCACACGCAGCTATATATGCGATACGCGTGTTTCGCAGAGGGTAACATCGCGAGCATTCATTTTTAATATATATGACCTGAAAATCCACCTGTTCAAATATTAAACAGTTCTCTCTCACCCTCTCTCTCTCTCTCTCTCTCTCTCTCTCTCTCTCTCTCTCCGAGAAAATTTCAAAACTCCTGTAATGTGCGTTCGAAGTGTATCAGCTGCAGCTTTACGTTTTTTTTTTTGTACATTCCACACGCACTCCGGACCCTCACCCTCTACTAGCTTACAGGAATGGAGGTTGCAGGTAAAACCAAGTGTGGTATGCTCACACAGTCACACATAATTGACCGCAGACGTATTCGACATCGTTATACGTACGAGTTCATAATACTATTGTAAAGCGCGTATAGTCTCTAGATCACCTAGACCATTATATTGTACTTCCCGCTATTTTACGCATTTGATTTTTACACAAAACTACGACACATTTCTGCATTATGTATATTTAATTAGTGACTGATTTGAGATGGTGTGTACCTACTTATACCTATTTAATGAATTAATAATTGTACTTCAATAAATCGATAATTTTGTATTAATTATTATATGTTAAGTATTGACTAAATGTATTCAGTATTGTACATTTATACATTTACGCCTTGCAGATGTTGATTATAAATAAATAAATGATATGTATTTGATATGTTTAAACTCAAAAGTTGTGCAGTATCAAAACCACCATTACGTATACATCATAAAAACAAACATATTAATATTATGTCAAATTTCAAAAATACAATATTTTATGGAAAACTCTTTTAAAACCCCATCTTTGGATAAGTTTTGAACTGCAGATAATTTAATTAAGGGTCAATATATATAATACAATAAAAGATAACGTGGATAGTAAACCAAATTACTTATGTAAGTAGTCGGTTTGAATGGCTAATATAGTCTTGATACCCAACTCTTCACAAGTATATGTTACTATTTTATCAATGAAGAAAACAGTGAATTTTGTTCCACCATTTATTGGATCATTTTTTATGTGATTAAAAAAACTAACAGTGTTTGCTTGATTCTAGAAATAGAATATCTCTAATACTACTAATATGTACTTATAAGATATTTAATTTGTTTGACCAATGGCGTTTTATACCAATTGAAATTAACACATAAAAACAATTGAGGTCGATATTTCAGTGGTAATATCAGCACATAAATGTTTAACAGTGCGAATGAAACGATAACGCAGTAAATGTGTAGCCAATATATTTTTTATCACGTATTCACTTATAAGTACCTAGATAAATTGCTTGGGAAAATGTAAATTCAATTTTCAGGACGATGAGCTTTCCAGGAGATGAGCTCTACTTGAAATTTGTGCTAGTTTTTTTTTTTATAACCTTCGCAAATAATATTAAAATATATCCCTTGAGTAAGTGACCCATAATTATTACACAATCAATGATCATTACAGTCACAAATTACACACAGTAGTTACACGAGACGATCTACAGGATCTCAATCCACGATGATTAATGAGTGCCGTTACTCGTGATTTCTTATGCGCCTGTAAATACTTTTTTACATCCACTTTAGCAGACTCGGGAACACGTTAGTCATACAATATATACATGTATAATTTAAAATAAATTATGTCATGTAATTTGGCCATTAATCACAATATTATGAGAACGACCTTTTCACTTAAATTGTTTGCCAAAGTACACATTTCCATATTGTAGTTATGTTATTAGTTTTGTAAACATGTTTTATACATCCCGTTCACTGTAGTAGTAAATAATGTCCTGTATTATAACCTTGTCACTTAGCAGTGATGGATCTAGAACGAATTATGAGAAATAAATGTCCATAATAATATTATGATGTCATGATTATTATATACATCGTCAATTTTTCTTTTTCTGAGTATCGTTGCTATCTACCGCTACTCCGAAGTATTATTGGAATAAAGCTATTACGCTTCTAGACAAATCATAGTGACTATAAAGATAGATCAAATTTGCATTTTTATTTTTTGACCTTGAACTTAATGGAAACTGTAACATTTTCCTATAGCCTCCGACGCCAACAGCGTATTAATAATGTAAAAATACTTGAATTAATTATTTCAACACTCATAAAATGGTTTTTGAATAAACATCTAAAAAAAAAACTTGCAACATGGAGAAAAAATAAAGCTTTGTATAATAACTTTGTAAACGTGTGGGTAAGTTGTTTTTCTGGCCAACGAAATGATCACTTTTTTTTTACTTATTTTAACTTTTAAAATAATAAGATTCGCTTCACTCGACTACCTTAATAGAAAAAGTTTTCACCAATCGCGTTTTTTTATAATTTCTAGTTTGCAATGACATTTTTTCCCGTTCAACTCTAAACTATTTGTCCACTTGCGCTCAACTTCATTAAACTCATAGTCACTATAAATTAATTTTAATTATTAAAGTTTTTAATTGCTTAAGATTTTAATTATAGGTAACAATAATATGTAAACAATTGTGAAATTCATTACATACTATTTTAACTTTGTTGTTAAATATTTGTTTAACTCGTTATTATCATTATAAATTTACTAATAAAAGTTATATAGCCTGACAATGAACATGTACCTGTCACATTAACTAGGTAATTGATTTACATATTAAATTTAAGTCTTATACCGTTTTATCAATGAAAAATATTGTATGTTTAGCTTTGATCACGCAGAACAAATACAACTCAAGTACTGTACATAAGTTATAATGTAAAGAAATATGTTCAACATGCAGTAGTGGCACATGGTGTGTGAAAATTGAGATTAAAATATCAGGTACCACCCAAATCGTTTTAGTTTTAATCCGGACACACTTAGCCATTTTGTTGTGGCCAGTCTCTGATAAAAAAGAAAATCCCTTCTAGACCCAAATGTTATGTACATTAATGTGTTTACGTTGAACGCGTTTAATTGTAAAATACTATACAACAAAAAATACAAAGTCAACGATGCAATGCATCAAAAATCTCTTATAAATCGTCGTCCGTATGTTAAAATCAAATTGTATTAGTCCTATATGCTGTTCAAAATCGTTCAAACGTTTTAAAAGTCGCAAAAAAAAATTAAACAATATTATTTTTCGGTAGAAAAATATACGATTGATATATAGTTGAATGACAATTGCATAAACCTGCAAGCAGAAGTTATCCGACTAATAGGGTGATCCGAGAACAAGATATTCTTCAAGTCTTCATCCTAATTCAAAGTGTTCAAATCGTCATCACGTTTCGCCAGCCGTAGGTTGCGAAACATCCGAAATCAACAGAAGATATCGACGGGAAACGTGCAGCAGTCTCGTTAAATAGAAAACCGTTTGTCGGAAAATATGCGAGTGCCCGGGGCTGCAGGAGAGCGGAGTCCCAACCCCGAAATAATGGTCGGCGAGGGCACGGCCACGCTTCCTCGAGCGTGCGGGTGTGTGGGTGCGACGGGTGGGGATTCGGGAGTTGGGGGGGATTTGGGTTTTCTGTGATGTAACGGGTGGGGGGTCCGGGGTATGTTCATTAACGTTTATGGGTGTCAAGTATACAAATTCCTCGGCGCAACGCGAGTGGTGCAAATCGCGCACCACCGTACTCGGTCGTCGTTTTATGTGCTGCAGGGTCGAATGCGGTGGGACCTTTTACTAATTGAAAGTATACGGCCCGCGGACGTACAAAAACACTTGAGCCGTACTGTACGCGTGGTATAATAGTCCGATGTGATATATTACGGCAGCGGTCGCTGGAAGCTGGGAGGGGGGGGGGTAGTGGGTAGGTATTTGTTTTTAAGTCGTGTTAAATCGGCGTGGACCCGCGACCAGAGATTACTTTTTCGCGTCCGAACGTTTCATGCGATTATTACACGAATTCGTCTGTACTTCTTTTCCGAGCTGGGAAAAATTATTAAAACGAAGAAAGTCGAAAGTCCGTCAGCGTCGATGCTTATCGTAATGGCGAATTTATTTTTATTCCGTCGAGAGATGCGTTTCGTCATAATTTCATGATGTAGTCGTTTTTACTTTTTAGTCTTTATATTTTGATCAAAAAATGAATAAAACCGAAAAAACCAACTGCACTACTGCACTAGTTTAAGATTTAAGTATTTTATTGTAAAAGTACTGACTGCAGGAATGTATTATGCCCACTGTGAGTATGTGTTATACGAACACTTGACGATATCGGACTATCGTGGTGGTTTTTCCACAGTCACTGCTGTATGCTTACGATTGTTTTCACCGTTTTCCCACGAATTTAATAATATTATGATAATATTTATCAACAAATCTAATATCAATATATTGTTCTCTCACAGTGGGAATAGCAAAAGTTAATAGTTACAATTAATATAAATTAAACATTTTAAAAGTTGACTTTGTGTTTTTTTTAATTTTTATTCATGAATTCTGTCTTTTCTTTATTTCCACAATAACATCATCTCGAAATCTTGAACTAATAATGTTTGTTTTTCAGCCAAATGTTTAAATTTGAAATTTGTGCACGCATGTTGCCACAGAAATATTAGACATTGCTTACGCGTAGTAAATAATCCTAAAGTCTAACAATTTGTCGTCATTTATTGCTCGTATATCGTAAAAGAAATCCAATATAAAGTGGACATTTTATTTTACGCGCAGCTGCCACACAAATCAACGAACGATTCATTTTGGTTAAAAAAAAATGCCCTCTTTACGAATGAGATTTTTCGCTTGAAATATAACCGTATATGATGAGTTTTTTTATTTTCGCCCGAGGTAAATTTCGTTGAGTATTTTCCGTAAGAAAAATTGTTGGTTTTTCAGCTATATCGTTAAAGAGATTTTCTCCCTCCCCGAGGCGTGGACGGTTAGAAATTTATGTCCCGGGTTAACGGTATTTTCGGGGTCTTATTTCCCGCTTTTTCTCTTTCGCAAAATACCCGTAGGTGTGGCAATGGATATAAAACACGTTTAGAATGGGATTAAAGACCCGCAGAGTCGCCCAGTATTTTGGACTGAATTACGTCGTCCAAGATAAGTACCAGCTCAACGACTCTGAGCAAACCAAAAAAAAAGAAACTTTTTTTAGTTTTGTATTAAACTAAATGCATATATTTATGTATTCAAAGCTGGTGTAATTTCTGAAACAGACGGATTTCTCGGCTTATTATTTTTTTATAAGCTACGTGCAATACGCTTTTATTATAAAAAATATATTCTTGACTTTACGAAACCCTTTATCGGTGATTTCAAACGAATAAATAATATGAAAATAGTCTGATACAATATTATTTTGATAAACTCCGTTGAATATGTAATAAATTCGACTGAAGTTCAAAGATTAAAAATACGTTGCGTATTATTATTGTTATGATTATTTTTATTTTTATTGGAAACGTAAAATCGTTTTGCATTGCATAAAACCACCTCCACGCAATCACACGAAAGTGATGATAAAATTTAATAAATATTATACTGCGAATACGACGGACTTGCGGCGGTATGGTCGAAATAAATTTACAAAATAAAACCAATTTCGCAGACATGGTTATTCAATTAAATGTTTTAAAAGAAATAATAATAATAATAATAATAATAATATTGATAAAAGTGGAATGTATTAAACCTAGCGGTACGGAATAATGTTTTCATTGTTATAATACCGATGATGCTGCTGCTGCTGTTGCTGCCATAGTTGCTACAGACCGAATCCCTCGGCGGCGGGCGAATAATAATAACTTCCTATGGAGGAGACTTTTCCCGTCGGAACACAGCGATGGCGCATTTGAATTGCTAATTGACTTCGCCGTGGCAGCTGTATATATATATATATATATATATATATATATGTTCGCTGGCCCTCCTCGGTCGGCGATCGGAGGGGAGTGTACAGTTACACTGCGCTTTCATCTCCTCCGATGATCCATTCAGTTTTCGACGCATATATAGAACGCGAATCGTCCGTTTCGACGCGGTTTTGGGCCCGATCGGTCGCCAGTTGTATCGCGAACGCGTTGGTATGACCTACAACTGATGCATCCATCACACACTACAGAACGTCATGTCCAAATTTGGAACTTCCGGCTTGAGAAAACTACAATTTAGAATATTTTAAGTTGGAAATTTGGAACTCACTAACATTAAAAACAATACAACTTAACATAGTTGAGTTCACACTTATTTAACTGCAGTTTATCAGTTATATGTTGACACTCTTATTGTACAGCTCGTTATAATGCATCAAATGAATCAATTATTTATTAATTATAAGCGTTTAAATAATATAATATAAAATATAACTAGAAATATACAGTTGGAATTTAGAAACGCCTACCAATAATATTGCAGATTAACATTTAAAAATGTATTAAATCGTCTGCTCGAGTAATTTCATAAACCGTTTTATAATATATACATACACATTTATTTACCATTTGTTTAGTAATATAATCTATTTGTTTGAATTTTTAAAAATAAATAGCCATGTTACATTTATTTTAAGTTCAAAAAAAAAACCGTAACTAGAAAATTATTAATTTATTTGGATGTAGTGTTGGTATACTATTTTGTATTAATTGTATGGTAAGATGTTGTAAAATAATATGCCAAAATAAAAAACTGAGTAAATCAACCTTATTAACTTATAACTAACAAATTTAGGTGAAAAAATTCTAATTTATACTTTTTATAACAATATAAATTTTTAATTCATCATTCTAAAAAATTCCCCTCTGATACTAGGTAGATGATACTATAGGTTTTAAAATAACTGAATGCATACAAAGAACCTACTCCGTTTGAAAACTGTGGCTATATCTCTCTGGATCTATCTTTGTCTCTCTATCTGTTTGTACTTTGCTTGTACTCCCTCTCTCTCTTTCTGCGTTTTGTCATAAAGTGTGCTGTGGCGCCCAAGGGATTATGTCGTCCCCGCCAAAACTACTTCTGCTATGGCAAAACACGCGATTCGCGAAGCCCCCACGACGGTTCGGACCGATTGGGATTCAAGGACTCGGCATAAAATTCAAATTAACTTGAATAACAATATAACATTATGTGTACTAGTATAATAGTATAATATATATATATATATATATTGTATTATACAGTATTATATAAACGTGCAGAAGACAAATGGTATCTCCTTTTTGAAACGACGCCAAATCACCGACGAATCGTCGCCAGAAGTGCGTTTAATATCACCTTGACGTCGTAGACCAGTTAATTTTTATATTTTCTCCATCATTCACCCAATTGATCCACAAATACCGCATAGTCGATTTGCCTCTTCCGAGAAGCACAAGCTCTATAACGGAAAGCGTAATATTATCATATTATAAAATATTTATTACGTCTTAACGACATACCCATACTGACAATAATATTATATTATATAATAACCATTGCGATGAAAAAAATACACTAAATAGGTTGTAACTCTCGAGGTTAATCTCGAGGTTTGAGTCTTATGTATAGTATATCGCAAATATGTATAATATCATGCAATACTTTCAGTGGTAGTAATCGTTTTGTTTTTCTTCAGCTGGAAACCACGAAAACAATAAATAATTCCCTCCGATTGTGTGTATGGTTATTACGCTCGAGTGTAATAATATTGGTATTGCGATTGGTACGATGTTGTCGCAAAATGTTGGGTTCTCCGAAGGTAATAATATAATAGCTGCAACGGAAGGGTAGGCGGACTGTTGAAATCGTTAAGGTATGTGAAGATAACGAATTGAATTCACAAACGGCATAGATGCTTGTAAGAGACAAGTAGGTAGCAGTGGTATGTTATGTATAGGTATACCCGTTGGGAATATTGTCGAGTACCCATACACATCAGATGGTAGTTTTTCTTTGTAAAATCACCATCGAGTTTCCGCGATCAGCTTGGTATTAATAATATTATTATCCTCGTTTTGTTTGTTTTACTAGTAACCGTGGTACAAACGCTGCACGATAAATCGTTTACTCGAAGGCAAGGAATATGTACCTACCAACCTACCTACCTATATTCTCAATTTATTGTATAACCATGATTGCAATCACATGTGAATTCATCGTATAATCGTAGTCGGCCAAGTTGGATTAAATTCCTTCAAAGTTTCGGAACCGACATCAAAGTGGTCATCGTACTGGTAGGTTGGTTAGGCCTTCAGGTTACGTAGGTCTTAATGCAATATTATATTCTGTATTTTCTCCAGAAACTATCATGCCAACGTTTCTGCCATGTGTAATTTAATGATTATTGTTTGTGTTAGCTTTTTCACCCTTAATTTTTAGTTGGTAACTATATACCCAGGTACAATCATCGTTGTCGGGTTTTAATTATTTCGCTATAAAAATTAGTCACAAAGCATTTATATGATATTTATTTATTTAATTATATTCATGCAGAATCTGCATTGACAATCGGCATTAGACGTATAGTTGAAGGTGACATGTGGGACATAAATGTAGGAGTGGAACGAGATTAGCGAGATAGAATTAAAGAGAGCAGGACAGGTGAATCAATGTTATTGTTTGATAACATAGCAACAAATTTAATTTAAATACCAGATACAAAGAAGCTCAGCTAAGGAAATTAAACATAGGCAGCAAATAGTAGATAGTTATAAGGTGCACAAGGATTTTTAAAAGAAAGCAGATACAGTTATATATTAAAAGATTATCTAAAGGTCATATAATATTATTGTTATGGGTAAAAAATATGATACAGTCACACCGAATTATTTGAACAGTGAGTAGAATATTTCTACAGTTTATTGTATGTATAGATTATTCAAATAATAGATTTAAATTTTAAATATTTTCAATTTATTTTGATTTTTAAGGTTTAGAATTTTATGTTTACATTTGTATTCTACGACATTTTAAATTTCTCTGCAAAAACGTCATTATTGTTTTAAATGATTTTCCCACTACAAGAACAGTACGGAATATACTATATATTTATATATAATTATAAACTATAGGAACTAAATTTATTGTATTACCATGTTGCAATCACACGTGAATTCATTGCAATAATCGTAACCTGCCAAGTTGGATTAAATTCCTTCTAAGTTTCAGAACC
The DNA here is from genome assembly GCF_001856785.1 of Myzus persicae. Classification (NCBI taxonomy): domain Eukaryota; kingdom Metazoa; phylum Arthropoda; class Insecta; order Hemiptera; family Aphididae; genus Myzus; species Myzus persicae. The sequence goes on along the minus strand of NW_019104166.1, from coordinate 89,270 downwards.
GACATCAAAGCTGTCCTCTCACTTGTAGGTCGGTTGGGTCTTCAGGCTACAGCTGCTTAATTTTAGTGTGATATTATACTCTATATTTCCTCCACAAACAATCGTTGCTACTTGCTGTCTTGTGTGATTTAATTATTGTTCACGCTTGGGTGTTCACGCTTATCCAGTAGCAAGACGTGGAAATATACCGAGGTACAATTGTTATCGTTACCAAGTTTTTCATTATTTCGAGATAAAAAACAGCCACGCTGCATTACATATAATATATTATTATGTTATCACTAGGTTATATAATATCGTGATAGGCAGGTACTCAATATCATATAGTTACATACTTATATACCATAGCATCATGTAAACAGTAAGTACAATAATCTTACAATATTATTACAGTTATAGATTCAAATAAAAATTTCAATATATATATATATCGAAATAGATTTGAAAATTATTAGGTTGGTAAAAAACAAACACAATGAACTTATGAAACTTTTGGATTATTTGTATTCTTCCAATACGAATTTATCGACTTGAATTTCAGGTTTAAATGCATCACATTATGCGAGTATAGCGCTGTCGTCAGGAGTTTTGTACGACCCGTTAAAAGCCAATTGAGCACAGCATATTTTATGCATCGTTGCTCCATTCAAACAAAAATGTTGAGTTGAAACTCTAACTAAATTTAATTAAACTGAACATAATTCCATACAATCACAAACATCTAAAAAATAAATTAAATTAAATATTAAATCTTCTAACCAATATTCAAATATTATAAAAACACTGAAGCTTCCATAAATTATATTTCCGATAAATATTGGTAACAGATACCAACGTGTCTATACAATTAAACAATTTTAATGCCAATAATCATGATATCATGTTATAATTAATTCATACCAACTAAACTTGTATTATGGTAATTATTCAAAATAATATTTCTTGTATGAAATAAGTAAACATTTTTTAACATCATAAGTGGCAAAATCGCATACATTTATATGATCAATCAAGAAGTTTTTCTTTTGTATTGCTATATATCCTTTGATGCACTGACAAAATGTTTCGATCATGTCATAAAAATGGTGTTTTATGCTCAATCGTGTATTCGTTTGGTAGCCGTGAGATCGCGCGAATATTATTGGAATCGTTAAAATAACGACCCAGCCACCATCCTCATATTGTCATACAGGGTTTTCCAATAATTCCGTACAAACTTTTAAAATCATTTCGCTTTAGTGATCGCATGTGTCATCTGAAAATCTTTAAAACCATGAGACATATCAAAATAGGGATTCGGGTCGGGAACGGAAATTCTTGTGGTAAATTTTAGTATTGAAATATGTTAAAAATTAAACAGGATAGTTCTATACGTACCCCGGAACACTAACTTGCGTATAAAAATACCGATTGTATTTTATGACATAATCAACAATATTTACGATGTTAAGCTTGAAAGTATGTAATATAAAACTTTCGTTGTTGTTTTTTTTTAGCTACCTACATCTTCAGTTGAGATCAATTCGCGTTGGTAATCCTTTCAGCATAATTTGAAACTTTCTGTATCACCGTCCCATCCAAGTATATTGATTGGTGATATCAGGGATTCATAGTTTGTCCTGTAAAATAAACTTACGCCCTAGGGTATATTTCTCTGTATTTGACAATGATATTTGAGAGGGCTTTGAAGTGATTTTCAAAGCTTATACTTTCGCTTATACAACACTATACTATCGTATAGCTATAAATTACTATCGTCCCTATAATTGAGTGTACGATTACGATAGTGACCGAACCATGCACGGCCCTACTAAGTTGTTTATGAATATTGTATAAAATGCATTTAAACTACTTTAAAATAGTCCATCATCATCTATAGTCAAATAAATGGAAAACAGAAGTTTTTTTTATTAACCTCACTTGTACAATGTTAAGAATCAAAATATTAGTTCATACACTGTTTGGGGATGAGGGTAATTCAAGAATATATTTTACCTTAAAAATGTATTCCAAAATAAATTTTGTTCAGATAAATGTTAACTCGGACCCCATCCGTACGGATATATAATATATATATATACCTATCCGTATATCCACGCAAATAGCAGAATTTTACAAAAGCTTTAATTCCCTTACATTTTTGTATAACCTGCATTATCATCCTACATTACGTTCAGTAGATAAACGAATTCCAATGTTGAGAGGCAAAACTAGATAAAAAAAAAAGTATAACCATCTTCCGGTTTCAAAACACATAGGTGGGACATTGTATTGTTATCAGCAATACAGCTTTCCGGTGTAATTTTTTGGAGTTGAGATATTTTTTAAACTAATATGAACTCTTCCAAATTCTTATGTTACATAAGTGTACAGATAATTCTTAAAGTTTCGCCAACGGACCATCAAGAGTCTATTACGATCTGCCTATATAAGATCATTTGCTATACCAGAAACTACATATGCCTTCTCTTCTTACTCGCTATACAAACTACGTGGTTTAGTAACCAGTGAGCTATGTATGTACGAGTGTGTCTCTCTTTATGTTCTGTTTTCGTAGTTGAAACTACCAATATAGAACATCATTAACTTGAACTCAAAATTGCAGAACAGACAGATCCAAAAAGGGTCTACTTTAAGCTGCATAATACGGCTTTGTTTGGATGAATTGAACAAAAATGTGGTCTGATTGGACGAATGATTATAATAATGCACCGCTTGGTCGAGTGTTTATTCCATCAAAAACACTGTTAAGGATAATAAGTAGAAACATGTCTGTAGGTAAATAATTGACTATAATTGTGAATAATTTATCGTGAATCTATATTGTGCTGCATGGTGATATATTATAAAATTCAATTGAAAAAGTAAAAAAATAAAATAAAAACACAAATAATATTCATAATTAATAATTATTAACTAAGTCTAACTTAAAAAAGACATTGTAATATTATTGTAATATAGCAATGTTACGTCAAAAATTAATAAAATAAAATCACATGCACATTAAAGTGCATATAACCAGGCGGGTAAATATAATTTCACTCCTTCAAACGGTGTACCTACCTAAATGTAGTCGCCAAACGGATTATTAATTGTTTGGTCAACATTATTACACTCACCCAAGTACAATAGTTTCGAAGCCTGCCTGTATTGTATACTTGTACTATTATTCTCGTACAAATTCAAACGCAAGATAAATTATAGCTCTCGATTTATAATTTGATTGCCACTGGTGGTATGACATTTGTTCTTAAAATATCACAGTTCAAAAACGTAACCTAACAGAACAAAAAAATGGTATGAATAATTATAAACCTAGTCGATACAGTATTGTTCTGTATTAATCATAGTATATATATATATGTATATATAATGGTTTGAGTACTTTATTCCTGTATATATACTTAATAATATTTAAAAAATTAACTCGTGAATTATTCAAATTGAATAGGTAACTTAGATGTATCTACAACTATAAGTTCTATTGAGATTAATTTAGAAAAAATATCTTTTGAAATTGTCACGGTCTTAATTTTTAATACTTAACACAATTATTCTGTTTCAATCCAATTCAGCCGAAAATGGTTAAACTTTGTTAAAAATGAGTATACCTACTTGTATCCATTTCTTTGTAGAGTTTTCGCAATTTTTACTTCTTAGAATACATTTTTTAAGCTACTGAGAAAATAAAAACATGTTCTTAAATACCATCTGTGTAAAATTTCCAATCGACTGATGCATGCAACTTCCCGACCTTTCTTTTACTTCCGTGAAAAGTGTTTTTCAAAAAGAATCACAACATTGTAAAAAAAATTGTTTTTCATAGATATTCTAAAACATAATATACGGATTAAATCCAGTCTAAGATTATAATAAATACCAGACATTTTTTTCCATAAAATACTATAAACTTAAACTAAATTACTAAATCATAGTTTTAATTGATTTAATTTCGTTGTAATCTGCAAAAATGTAGACTACACAAATTTATATTAATGTTTACGTAAGTATTCACTCTAACATTTTGTATACTTTGTTTTTTTTTTTAAATTTTAAAATGAATATTATTGAGGAGAAAACTGAAATTCTAAAAAAATATGCGCATATTTTATGATTTAATTTTATTACTATAGAAAACCTGTGTATATTGGGCGTATTATAGTACCTAACTAACGCGTTACGAATTTACTACCTAGGATCTACATATTAATATAATATTTAAGATGATTTTCCTACGTTTTTTAAAATTAGCCAAGCGATTTTCGATAAATAAATTATGTTAACAACTGATTGTTTTAGATATCAATGCCATAATTTAATAACTATTATATTAACACGGCTAATACCTGCTAGAGGTTAATACATAAGTGACAAATATGGTTTTATTGATTGCTGTTTGATTTGACAATGATTTCGTTATCGACATTCTATGAGCACCATTAATTGTGATCAATCCCTATGAACATGATTTATTTTAATAACTTGTTGCCCAAATTGCGTTGTGGTATCGTCATCGAACTACGCTGAATTTAATTAAAAGATATTATTACGTTTTTTAGGTATACAAAATTCAAAACGCATTAATTACTTTAAAATATTTAGAACAAAATAATTCCACCCTTTGAAACACTAGATACTAACTCACTTATACGATTCGGAACTTGAGATAGTAACATAGAAATTATGTTAAGTATGACATCTATATAAACCCTATGGCGGGCATGTCAAGTATAACTTGGTATAGCTTAAATAAAAAAAAAAAAAAAACAGATCAAAAATAATATTCATAAATATTTATATTACAATGTAATTGTATGACTCTTTTTTGTAATAAAAGAATATTCTTGAATTGTTTTTATATCTGTTACTTAAATGGAATACAGCAAAATATCTTGTATACAATATTGTAATGTTAAAAATAACATACAGTTTAAATTAATTAAACGATGTTTTCATTTTGATGGGTATGAAATCAGTGCTGAGACCAAAATACCAAATGACTAAATTTTTATCTAGAAAAAGATAAAGACAAACTATAAATATTTAATTTCTAGTTAGAAATACAAATGATTTAATCATATTATTACCTATGCTTTTGCATTTATTCTATAGTGTATTACTAACCGGTTTCACATTAGGTACATCAATTGCAAGCAGTCAATAGTTAATATTTTAGATTATTTATGACATAGAAGTGTACATTTATTTTTTATTCAGTGCCTCTTGATATTTATATGTAACAATATTCTCTTGAAACCCTTTGGCTAATCTATATATTTGATGGACAATTGTTTGACATCGTCCGTGGGACTCTTAACAGCCCTATAAATATGTAATATTTACTATACAAAATACTTATATCCCAAACATGTTTGGTGGATAAATCAGCTATTCGATATTCCTTTTAAGTCACAACCATAGTCCCTAAATATGACCACCACTATCGGACTGCATCAGCCAGATATTTTCTGCCCTACTGTCCGTAATATTATAACTTTCGACGAACGAAATAGTTTCGGTTTGGATGTTAAAACTGTTCAGTTGCGAATATATATAATATTATAATATACACACTTGATAAAAACTCGAAGAGTTTTCATGACGCAATCTATTCCCGAGAGAGGGATGCTCGTTTTGTTTTTATTTATTTTTTATTTTTAATTCGATCTAATGCGTTCCGAGAACAAAACGCCAACATTTGTTTTTAATTTTCTTATTAATTAAAATTCCACAGTCGCAATATAAAACGTGTACGTTTAATATGTATAATATATTCATATTAATAAACTTTCCCTCGAAACACTTTTACCACGCCCATATTATACAATAAGTAATTAATTAAATTTATTACTTATAAAATATACGTAAAGTTAGTGGTATACCAGTACACCACCAACTTTTATAAACTGAGTAATATTTTTTTACATCAATTAAACGTATAGTTCTTAGTATAAATAATATAAAAGAAAAATTGAAACGAAAAAATCATCCCACGGCTTACGCAGCCTGTACATGGTCTCCAAACTATTTGGACTATTTATTGTTTGTGATGGAAGATATAACTATGAAATATTTATATTGGGAGGGAAAATAGCCTATGTGAGATCGATTTAGGGTCTAGATGAATTTAATATTTGTTTCTCTTCAATAAATAAGACACTGATCATACACTAAACAATTACAAACAAACTATAATATTTTTTTTAATTGAATGAAGATGCGCGTGAAGTTGGAACCAACACCATGACCAATTTTTTTGAAAGTGATGTTATCATTTTGCAAATTATTTGAAAATATTTGCAAATTGGTTTTCAGGATTTGCAAATAAATTAATTGCCAGGAATCATAAAAAAATAAAACAGGGGCCACCTTCACGCAGCCCCCCCTAATACGTAGCTAGCGGTTTTTTTAAGACACTACAAGTAATTTGCAAATAATTCGCAAACATTCGCAAATTGGTTTTTAGAATTTGCAAATAAATTACCCACATGGGATGAAAAATTTAAGATGGAGGGAACTTCAAGCTACACCATCATTTGAGCTATGAATTGAAATATGCTGCTAACATTTTTCAAATAGCCGCTAACTTATTTATAATTTCTAGTCCAAAAATAATAAAAATCAATGGTGTTTATACGTAGGTATAGTTTATAGTATAATTTAAAATTATATTATGTAACAAACTATTGAAATATACTACTTACAGAAGTATTTTACATAATATATCGGGCTACTATTAAATATAAATTTAACATAAAATAAGTGTTTCTTACTCTTATAAACTTACTATAATTACAATAAACATAAATTAATAATTAATTTTTTTAAATTTATTTATTAATTCTTTTTAATCTGTATAAGTGGGCACATAACATGGGTTATTGAATATTATAAACAAACCAGGGCTTGCATTTGAAAAAAAAATTTTGTTTTACGTTATTTACAATCAAAACGTTATACAAATTTTGAGTTTATCGTTATTCAAAATTTAAACGTTATTCATCTTTTGTGTTTATTGTTATTCAGAATTAAAACGTTATACAATTTTTGCGTTTATCGTTATTTAAAATTTAAAAGCATTTAGATACCTGATTTAAAAGTACACAGGCCGCAATTTAAAAGTATATGACAATGACCTTTTTTTGGGGACATAATTTCCCTATTCCGAGTTTTAAGTAGGTATTGTATAATTTTATTTATTTTATTTTATTTATTTAATTAAATGGGTTAAACTAATATAAAGAAAACGTATTCACGTTAAAACTAAAAGTATATTAGTATAAAATATAAATATTAAACATTTGACAAAAATTAGACAATCACTGACGACTGACGAGTGACGACTGAACAAATCTGTGCAAACTGAACACCGAACACAATAGTTGAATAACTCGAATGGTATAAATTTCGACCGTTAGTCGATAACAATTATCGATAGTACTGTACAATATTATCAGAGTATCACTATTATTAGCTATTGGTAATTAAATTATTCTGTTAATACCTTCTTATTAAGTTTTAAAATAATATCTAATACGGAATCTCCCGGATAGGCAGGCCGGATACGGAACAAAATTAATTCTTGGATTGAATAAATAATTGAATACTACTAAGTATTATTAAATAATTGGATAAAATTGGCAAATAATAAATTATTTCGTTTGTTGGAATACAATATATACCGTTTTGCGTTATGTTTTGTTTAATGATATATCATATATTTTGTTAAACGTTACGTTTTGTTTTGTGTTATTTATTTATTTATGTTTATCGTTTTTCGTTATCATTACGTTTACAAATTTCAACCTTTTTTCATCAAATATAACGTTATAATCATAACGTTATTAAAACGTTTGCAAGCCCTGTTATAAACTCATGGCCATCAAATAAGCGAAAGCACATGAATTTTAAGAATCAAAGAAAAATGTATGAAAAAACGTGTAAAAAAATATATGAAAAAACTGCAGTCTTTAACTGCAGTCTACAGTATTAATACCTAAACTCAGCTTTATTTACAATAATTAGATCACGACACAATGAATATTTATANTACTGTACAATATTATCAGAGTATCACTATTATTAGCTATTGGTAATTAAATTATTCTGTTAATACCTTCTTATTAAGTTTTAAAATAATATCTAATACGGAATCTCCCGGATAGGCAGGCCGGATACGGAACAAAATTAATTCTTGGATTGAATAAATAATTGAATACTACTAAGTATTATTAAATAATTGGATAAAATTGGCAAATAATAAATTATTTCGTTTGGTGGAATACAATATATACCGTTTTGCGTTATGTTTTGTTTAATGATATATCATATATTTTGTTAAACGTTACGTTTTGTTTTGTGTTATTTATTTATTTATGTTTATCGTTTTTCGTTATCATTACGTTTACAAATTTCAACCTTTTTTCATCAAATATAACGTTATAATCATAACGTTATTAAAACGTTTGCAAGCCCTGTTATAAACTCATGGCCATCAAATAAGCGAAAGCACATGAATTTTAAGAATCAAAGAAAAATGTATGAAAAAACGTGTAAAAAAATATATGAAAAAACTGCAGTCTTTAACTGCAGTCTACAGTATTAATACCTAAACTCAGCTTTATTTACAATAATTAGATCACGACACAATGAATATTTATACGGCACTAACTTTTTATCTAAATTAAAAAATGTCTTAAAATAATTGCAATAGAGTTAAATAATTGAAAAAAAAAATTGAAAGGGAGCATAGGCGAACACGGGCAAATGAATTATAAGAATCAAACTACAAAAAAAAATATGAAAAATCAGATGGAAATAAATTTTAAAAATAAAAATGGGAAGGGGTGCATGGGTGCCCGCAGGCAAATGATGAATCGAATATAAAAAATTATAAAAAAATCAGGTAGAATTAAGATTAAAAAATAAAAATGGGAAGGGGTGCATGGGCGCCCGCAGGCAAATGTATTTAATGTAACAAAAAAAAAAAAAATACGAAAAATTTTAAAAATAAAAATGGAAAGGGGGGAATAGGCACAAGCGGGTAAATGTATTTAATGTAACAAAATAAAAGAAATATGAGAAAGATCAGAACGAATTAAATTTTAAAAATAAAAATGGGAATGGGTGCATGGGCGCCCGCAGGAAAATATTTTTAATGTAACAAAAAAATAATACGAAAAATCAGAACGAATTAAATTTTTAAAATTAAAATGGTAAGGGGGGCATGGGCGCCCGCGGGCAAATGAATTTGATCTATCAAAAAAAAAAAATGTTTAAAAAAATTTGATAGAATTTTAAATTTAAAAATAAAAATGGGAAGGCGTAAATGAGCGCTCGAAGGCATATGCATTTTAAGAATCAAAATAAAAAAAATATGAGAAAGATCAGAACGAATTAAATTTTAAAAATAAAAATGGGAAGGGGGGCATGGGCGCCCGCAGGCAAATGTTTTTAATGTAACAAAAAAAAATACGAAAAATCAGATGGAATTAAATTTTAAAAATAAAAATGGAAAGTTGATCATGGGCGTCCTCGAGCATATGAATTTTAAGAATCAAAATAAAAACAAAATGAGAAAGATCAGAATGTATTAAATTTTAAAAATAAAAATGGAAAGTTGATCATGGGCGTCCTTGGGCATATGCATTTTAAGAATCAAAATAAAAAAAATATGAAAAACCAGAAAGAATTAAAAATTAAAAATTAAAATGGGAAGAGGGCATGGGCGCAAGCGGGTAAATGTATTTAATGTAACAAAATAAAAAAAAATACGAAAAATCAGAACGAATTAAATTTTAAAAATAAAAATGGGTAGGGGTGCTTGAGCGCCCGAACCCAAAAGATGAATCGAATAAAAAAAAATTATAAAAATATCAGTTAGAATTAAGATTTTAAAATAAAAATGGGAAGGGGGCATGGGCGCCCGCGGGCATATGAATTTTAAGAAACAAAATAAAAACAAAATGAGAAAGATCAGAACGTATTAAATTTTAAAAATAAAAATGGAAAGTTGATCATGGGCGTCCTTGGGCATATGCATTTTAAGAATCAAAATAAAAAAAATATGAAAAACCAGAAAGAATTAAAAATTAAAAATTAAAATGGGAAGAGGGCATGGGCGCAAGCGGGTAAATGTATTTAATGTAACAAAATAAAAAAAAATACGAAAAATCAGAACGAATTAAATTTTAAAAATAAAAATGGGTAGGGGTGCTTGAGCGCCCGAACCCAAAAGATGAATCGAATAAAAAAAAATTATAAAAATATCAGTTAGAATTAAGATTTTAAAATAAAAATGGGAAGGGGGCATGGGCGCCCGCGGGCAAATGAATTTGATCTATCAAAAAAAAAAAATGTTTAAAAAAATTTGATAGAATTTTAAATTTAAAAATAAAAATGGGAAGGAGTGCGCGCCAGCGAGCAAATGAATTTTAAGAAACAAAATAAAAAAAATATGAGAAAAATCAGAAGGAATTAAATTTTAAAAATAAAAATGGAAGGTGGCATGGGCACCCGCGGGCATATGAATTTACATTTTATAAACTTTGGAATATAGTAAGTGGTTTCAAAAAAATTATTGTTTATTGAACTAATTGTTTTGAGTATGATTTTCGGCCAATGAATTTGAATATTAAGTTGAACTTTTTTTGTTTAATTACTACAACTTCAAACAACTTGAAGCATACAATATATGCGAAAAGTGAAGAAGACTTTTATGTGTGCTTCGACTTGAAAGTATGATTGGATGTACATTTAAGAAGTCACTAGTTAGTATTAATATTTTATAAGCATGTGTTACAAGTGCTCATCGGTGTCAGCAGATCTCATTTAGCAATGAGATTTTAATATTAGAGTGATTATAATTATTTTTAATCAACGAAGATGAATGATAAGTGCTTAACTAAAATTTGATATGTTTCATACGTGTAACGCTTTTGAACAATTAGAAACCACACATTCAAATAAAACGTCATTCTTAAATCAACATATATTTATTAATTATTCAGCTTTATATGTTTTGTAAGAAATCTAGAGAGATGTCTAGATTTGAAGCAACTGAATAACGTATTGAAATAATTTAATTTTGTATTTTTTGGAGCATTATCTGGATGATAAACTGTCTCCCCTTCTACTGCCAATAACCGACTAAAATAATCGTAATTTCTAGCGATTCAATTAAAACTATTTTTTTTATTAATATAAACAATTTGGATTTTTTTTTTATCTAAAGCATCAGAAACTATGACGATTAGCATCTTTTGTAAGGGACACGGTAGGGTTCGAGTCACACGTGTGTATGTGGAGCTAGGATTCGTCACTAAACACTCAGGTGGTCACCCATCCGGATGCTAGCTACGCCGGCCGATGATTGACACCCATTAGGGACTTCATCCAATCACCGTACCACACCAAGCCCACTGCATTTTTTTCATTTTTGTATTAATTGTATATTACACGTGTATATGTGGAGCTAGGATTCGTCACTAAACGGTCACCCATCCGGATGCTAGATACGCCGGCCGATGATTGACACCCATTAGGGACTTCATCCAATCACCGTACCACACCAAGCCCACTGCATTTTTTTCATTTTTGTATTAATTGTATATTACACGTGTATATGTGGAGCTAGGATTCGTCACTAAACGGTCACCCATCCGGATGCTAGCTACGCCGGCCGATGATTGACACCCATTAGGGACTTCATCCAATCACCGTACCACACCAAGCCCACTGCATTTTTTTCATTTTTGTATTAATTGTATATTACACGTGTATATGTGGAGCTAGGATTCGTCACTAAACGGTCACCCATCCGGATGCTAGCTACGCCGGCCGATGATTGACACCCATTAGGGACTTCATCCAATCACCGTACCACACCAAGCCCACTGCATTTTTTTCATTTTTGTATTAATTGTATATTACACGTGTATATGTGGAGCTAGGATTCGTCACTAAACACTCAGGTGGTTACATATATTATACACCAATTTCAGGTTTTTTTTTTTTTGTTTTTTTTAGATAATAATTACAATACGTATTTTACTAGAAATATTACTTTAATATAAGTTCTCATGATAATTTCATATAATTATTTAATGAAATTATTGTAATCATGTAATACTATTATCGTCTTTCATTAATTTTGTGTATTAACTTTAGTAGGTCAAAAATCTAAAATACTCCCCATCTAACAATAAAAGTGAATTTGTCAATACTTGACATACATTTAAATTACTTAAAGTCATACTTTACTAGAAAATTCGTCACCTCCTCACATAGTACTTTATTAAAGTCCAATATTAAAGATTTGGATTAGTTAATTACGTAAATATTACAATTAGTTTCTTTCAATCTTGTAACACCGTTTTTATAGGGCCTAACCATAGTTTTTCTTTGATCTCAAATAAATTACTATAGGACTAGTTATTTCATTGCATTTCTTAGAGTAATGTATAAATAGAATGTTATCATTCATCTCAATTAAACAATGTGCTGTGATTAATTTATTTTTAGGTATCTAAAATCTTTTAACTTTTATTAAACACGTTAGGTACATGTTTATCGAACATATTTTGATACTATTTGTTATATATCATTATTTTTTATCTTTGACAAACGTATTTTTGATAAAATATCATTTTAATATACTATTTTTGTCTAATTTCTATTGAAAAGACAAATTTACAAAAATTATAATTACAAGGGTTAAAATTGCCTAATTATCATGAATAGAGTGTAACTAGGGTCACAAAATGAAAAGAATTGTTGTTAAAGTTATTTTATATGGCGTGATAAATTTAATGTAAGACAATATCATTATTTCATTATTTTTTTTTTTATATTTTAAAGCAAAATATTTTTTAGAGTACTTATGGAGATTATAGTGATCAAATTTCGGACAAGTAATTCAATTGTTATACGATGGTATTTAAAATTATATTAACGGAGTAGTGGAAAAACATTTTCCCATTAGCAGTACACCCCCTCATAAAAACTAGAAATGTATATTACTTGTTTCAAATCAGTTTGTGGTTTTGTTGAAAAAAAAATGAGCCGAAACATTGGTCCTAACGAACTGGATCAGAACGTGAGCGTCAATAGTTTTACACACATTGTAGCTTATTTGACTTACAAGTCCATGGTAGAATATCAAGAAGCTGTGCAATTCAAGGATGAAGACAACTGACCAGGTGAGTGAGTCTAGCAATTTATGACATATTTTAATTAAAATGGCTTTATTTCCATAAATTGTATAATTATGACCTTGTGTTAAAATAAGCATTGTTGGAATAATATATTTATGTTAAAATGCAGTAACAGACTAACGCAGCGGTTCAAAAGGCATACGTATGCGTATTTGTATGTTTCGCAAGAAAGGCGGTGCATTTGAAGTTGGTATGTGATTACTGATTTGACTTCTGATGCATTTTTATTTTTATTTTTTTTATTAAGCTTCAAATTAAAATATTGTCTATTACTTTTACACTTGATTTCAATTTTTATTTTTTGTGAATTTTTAATGATTTAAGGGCATTTTTGATTTTTTTTCATGACATTTTTGTGTTGTTTTTTCATGAAAGTCCTATCTTTACCGTTAATTCTTATTGCTTTTACTTCCTTTCATACTTCCGTATTTAATATTTCAATCACAGTTTATGTCAACTATCAAAATTCTACAGATTTTCGACTTGATAACTTTAGACTTTTGACTTTATTTTTAATTTTATATTTTAGAATTATTATAAATTATAATATATTGAAGTTAGATATATTTTGTTTAATATTGATAGTAACAACATACTACATTGGGTTGGTTCTAACGCGAGGGTAAAAGAGATCAAAACACCATGGTTTGACATAGAAATACGTCTTTTCT
>NW_019104166.1:4680-74591 GCF_001856785.1 Myzus persicae | reverse complement strand
TATACAATTAAGTCTTTGAAACACACTCACGTCAACACATTTCACACTGCATAATATGACATTGTATTCAAAATTGGCAAATTTTCACTGACGAATACTATCCCTGAAAAAAACGCAGCCTATATAGTAAAATGTTCAACAATATACGTATGAGCTATTTGTTATTAGAAATTACAGATATTATATATCTAAAATAATCTCTTTAAGTCTTAGCTTTTATCTTACCTATACGTAGTTATTATGTGTTTATTTGTTTTTTAACTATTTTATTCAAGAACGTATAAGTTTTATACCTTACGAATGTCATATTTCTTCACATTTTAAAATAATAAAAAGTTTAAAATTATAAAAAAAACTACGCAACTAGGACTTGATTAAAAGTAACTCATTATTTAATAAATGTTTAGCGATAAAAATCAATTAAGTTAAAAATGTAAAGATATTGAAAATTATATTTTAAAAAAGCTGGTACGTGGAGGTCGCTCTGCTGTACATTGGTTTACAATTTGGTCACTGTAATGGATGGTGTTAAGTTTGAATTCAACGATCAAAAATCATTGTATAAGAAAAACGATTCTGAGTGAAGACGGTCTGTCAATCTATAATATTACTTAATAATTTAGTGTATTCGATAATATTATTGTGATTAAAGTAATTTATTTTACTAGTAAGTATTAGTACTGAAAGCAGTAGATTAAATTCATTAAAAAAAAAAATACATTTGAAAAGTCATTGTGGGTATAAAATATAATAATATACTTTAAAAAGTTTCAAGTACCTACGAATAATATTTTTAATTTACAACAAAATAACATAAATTATTAATCTTGGCAATTGAATCTTTAATTTAGTTCACATTTGAACATAACAATTCTGTGATAATAATATTTTTTTGCTTTTTTAATAACAGAATAACCTACTTGCTTGGAACTTTGTTTTGAATTTTCAACCCTGACCTACAAAAGTTGAATATTTCAAAAATTTTCAACTATAAAATTATTTGCACATTTTAAATGATGTGAATCATGTTAAAATTTAAACTTTAAATGCTCATTAGTCATTACAAAAATCGTGCCCATGTATTTTAAATATTTTTTAACTAACATTGTCTATATCTATCAGGAGCATTTTATTGAATTTTCAAGCATTTTTACCCAGCAAATACACTTTTATTAACAATTATAGAAAAAAAAAAATCTAAATAAACTAAAAAAATTCAAAATTCAAATTGTTTGTAAACAGCTCAAAACGAGTCAAAATAATTTGAAAATTATATTAACTATATGAATTGAAAATATAAACAAATGTTGTGAATTTCAAATATCAGCAATTATTGGTTTTTCTATTGTAAAAAAAATAAGTGAAAATCACTACATGAGAAATAGAGAGAATATCCAATGTTGTCAAAATTTCAACTTCAAATGCTTATATAAATTTAATTCAACTTTCCGGAAGAATTTTTTTTTTTAAAAAGGTAGACAAAGTTATAAGGAATCTTGTATTAAGTTTTAAAAACTTAGATATAAAATGAAACATTTTTATGAATTTCTAACTCAAAATATTTTGCACATTTTTGTGACTTTTACTTATTTTGTCAAAATTCAAAATTGAAACTCTTATAAAAATTTGTTGTCAAAATGTTATGGTTAATAGAAAACGCCAATAAAAGTATTCAGTAAAAATGTCATGTATATCTACAGTATTTTTTTTTTTTTTTGAGAGAGTTACATCAAAAACCAAAATCGATTTTGTTGAAAACCGGGTTTCCGTGAAAATTCGCTTTTTTCCTTAATTTTTTGTTTGTTTTTCCTGCCACTTTAGAAAACTATTTATTGAGAATTTTTTACTTTTGACCCCTCGAAGTACTGATACTATTCACATTTCTACCAGAAAAGATGCTTGTTGAAGAAAATCTAAGCACTTTTACTCTCCCAAAATAACGTGATGACAGAAACAAAAAAAATAAAAAAATAAATTGTAAAATCAATACATTCATCGCTCCGCTCGGAATCCAAAAGAAGTTAAAAAATTAAAATTGACATTACTTCAATTTTTTAACTCGTATACACCCAGGTTTGAATAACTACAAAATTTTAGAGTATTATGTGTCTATTTGTGAGAAGGTGGTCAAGTCAGATTTTATCATTTTTTGGGTTATACATGGATTTTATAGGGAATTCTAAGCCGCGTCTAATGGTAGAACTGTACTCCTCATCATATGATTATATTATGAATAGTTTTTATGTAATATCCATGTGCGTAAACGGACAAGTCTAAATCTAAAATAATTTTTCGTGAGAAATTGGGCAAGTCAATATTTATTTTATACATTTTATAATATAGGTACCTACCCACCGTAATACCTTTTTACCGAGTTTATTGTTGTTTGGTTATTATTTTGATTTTATATGATAATATTGTTATTATTAAATTGTTTTACTAAATTAATTTTTTTTGTATTACCTATTACTCAGTTTGTCAAAAGCCAACAAGATTATAGCGATGACCAGTTAGTAAACTAAGTTTTAGTAGGTAGACTTTTTAAAATAGTGTATTACCTATGTATTTCTTTCAGTAAAACCTGATTTGAACCTTAATACATTATATTATTATTTATTTTAAATAATATACACTTTATTGTGACAATGATTATAGCAATTATACCATGTACATTTTGTAAATTATATATATCAATTTAAAATAAAGATGGCCATTGCACACAAAAAAAAACTTAATCAAAATAAGAAAAAACTGGTTTGCAGAAACCTACTGAATGATTTTATGAAATCGAAAAAGGAACATAATCTGGATACAAAATCCCATATACCAGTAAGTAAATTATTGATGTTATTATTAGATTATAAATTAGTATAGATTCTAACAGTTACATACTATTTAGCATAAATAATAATTTTATATTTCTATCAACAGTTTGTTAGATAGGTACCTATTGTTTAATGTTAAGTAACTTAACTCTTAATATTATTAGATAAAATTTTTCATGCTGTTGTTTTTAGTTAAAATATCTTTTATTCCAAACTTAGATAATATATAGTAAATTAATAAACTCGTTGAGTCTAATTTAATATTTAATTATTTAATGTTTGTTTATTTTACCATCAACAGTATTAATTAGTAGGTAAGATGATAGATTTTGGTTAAATGGAATAAAAATATGTAGGTATGTTTATGTTTCAAATTTTTGATTTTTTAACCTTGATTTTTACAGAAAAAGAATAGTGTTAGTATCACTGTATACTCAGTTCTATTTTTCAATAATACGTATATACCATTTGTCTTCAAAATTCACTTCATACTGGACAAAAAATATTGTTTAATTGAAAATATTTAACTATTTTAATATGAATAGGTAGTTTAATAGGAATTTAATCATTAAATAATTTTAATTGATTGTTTCATTATTTTTTAAGGAATGGATAGAAGAAACATCAGCTGCTTGTAGTAGTATAAAACACAATGTGAATGTAAGTTTTAGTGATGATCAATTTCTATCATTATTAGTATTATAATGTATTGTTTATTTATAACTGTGTTTTTGTTTATTAATTATAGATACATGGTATCAAATGTTTAGCAACTAATGAACAGACCATTGAATTAAATGGGGTAGATTATATCATTGAAATTAACAATGAAATAGAAAAAGAATCATACTCTCCTTTACCAAAGGACATTGATAATGTTATAGTTCAGGTTGGTTAATATTTGAATAAGAGGTACCTTATATTATTATAACATTGTTTTGTTTTATTTTATTTTTATGCTTTAATATTTAAATAGTTTATAAGTACTAATGTTAAATATAAATTATTATTTCACTCTATACGTTAAAAAGTCTTTTTGTAATTTATTACAATTCTATGGTACATATTCTAAACAATTTGACAAATGATAATTTTATTTCCTATCACTGCTGCTTTAGCCTTAAACTATTATGTATGTATGTATGTATGTATAGTATATAATAACATAATAAATAAGATATAATATGTTGATTATTAATTATATTTAAAAAATTAAATATTCTAGGATGAAGATCTATTGGATGATAAAATTTACCAAGAAGAAGTAATTTTGTAGACATGATTCCAGATGAGCAAAGTGTTTACAAAACTAAATCAAGTAACATATTTCAAATGCATAATAGTATGTAAGATTTGGATGAAGGTGTAAGTATTGTAATGGGCACACCTGAGTCAAACCATGTTACTGAAGAGTTCAGTAATAACATAGAACATAAGCAGAAAAACGATACCAGGTAGTATAGACAGTATAGAAAGAAAAAGAGAAATCATAGATTAGAGAATACTACAAATAAAGGGAAACAGGTCTTGGTTCAAACATCAGAACATCTTCCTAACTGTAGAAACAACTGCAAGGCAAGTGTTGATGATGAATTACGTTTACACTTATTTAATTTATATTGGTCTATGAACGATTATAACAGGCGTAGAGCTTATTTATCAAGCTTTATTACTAGCTCTAACAAGAAGGTTGTTAGGAAAAGAAGAGATACGCCTGAAAAGCTAGAGATAAGGTATTCCATTATGCAGTACCAAAAGATGGAACAAATATACCGGTTTGTAAAGGGTGTTTTTTAAAAATCTTTTGTTGGAAAAAAAGGTTTTTAACAAATGTTTGTAATAATTCCTTAACTTCTCCAGCAAATAAATGTTCACCTGACAAGAGAGTAAGTGATCTACCTAAAAATAAAAGATCCAATATTGATATTAAAATGGTTACAGATCATTTAAATAAATTACCAGTTTATGAGAGTCACTATTGTAGAAAAGAGACTAACGAAAAGTACCTTCCTCCATACTTAACACTTCAAAGAGCTTATGAAGATTATATTAAAACTGTAGATAAACCAGTAAGTTGAACCCTTAATGAAAAATATTTTAAGGCATCAAATTTTAAAGTTAAAAATCATAAGAAGGTTACATATGCTAATTGTGATAAATTTAAGATTAAACTTGCAGATAATATACAAACAGCCGAAAAAGAAATATTACTAGAAGAAAGAAACCCCCATCAGAATGATGCTGAAGAGGCGTATCAAACAAAAAGAAACAATATATCATCCAACTCAACTGATAAATGTACAATTTCTTTTGACTTACAACAATGTTTGCCTACTCCACGTTTAGAAAGTTCAGTGGCATTTTATAAAAGGCAGTTATGGATGTACAACTTAACTATTCATAACTCTGCTAGTTCAAAAGCTTCATGCTATATATGGTATGAATCAACAGCAAAAAGGGGTGCTAATGAAATTAGCTCATGCATTTACCATTACCTGAACAATTTACTCAAAGAAATATCACATATTGTAATGTACAGTGACTGCTGCCCTGGACAGAACAAAAATGGCATTATTATGGCTATGTGTTTATACTCTTTAGAAATTCAAAACTCCATAAAAACTATAGATCACAAATTTATCGTTCCAGGACATTCTAGAAAGGAATACGATTCCGACCATGCTATGATCGAAAAAACTTGAAAAAAATATCCTTCCATAAATCACCCATACGATTAGGCTTAGCTCATTCATTTTTCTGGAAAAGATAAATTGTGTGTGCTTGAAATGGATCAAACAAATTTTTTAATTTTAATACTTTGCTGAAAAAAAAGTATAATATTAAAAAAAAAAATGAAGAGGGAGCACCATTTGTTTTTAAGAATGTTAAATGGTTACTTTACACCAAAGAAAATAAAGTAACACAAGAATTTGTTAGCTGAAGATTTACCATTTATGACTTTAAACATGACTTGAAGAATCTTAAACCCTACATTTACTGTACTTACAGGTTAGAGTGGTCTACTGCCCATTACCCCAGGAAAAAAAATGATCTCATGACCTTATTAAGTTTTATCCCAGAAATTTATCATAATTTTTATAAGAGCTTAAAAATAACCAATGATGTATGTAATCCTTTGGTTTCAGAAAATGAGAGTGATTATAAATATGTTTGAATTAGGTTTATGGTTTTTATTAGTAGGTATTAACCATTGTGCAATAAGATTTATTATAATTTACTGTTACTTATTTTAAAAAAATAATAATTTTTAAGTATGTAAATAATACAGGCATAATTAATAAGAAAATATCTAGGTAACATAAGTTTTTATGTTTATAATTTTATAATGTGTAATTGATAATTTTTATACTTTGTTGTTACAAATACATTTTTATCTTTAATAATTTTGATAATATGGTTATTACATTAAGTCAAATGAAAATCAATTTCACATTAACAAAGAAATGTTGGAAGTTTTTTATTCTTGTTACTTTTATGAATAAATAATATGATATATTATATTGTTTGAAAAATGTGTGTTATATTATAGTTTATAATAAGACAATCGTCAATCAAAAGCCAATATAAATATTGTAGTAAAGTTATTTTAAGAAAATAAACAACAAACTACAAAGTAGGTAAGGTGGTAAGGATAATATTTTATTTTATTTAGTAGATTGTGATAAAATGGATAAGTGCAGCAGTGGACAAGTCAAAAGTAGATTGGTAATTTAATTTTCGTCTGTGATAAGATGGACAAGTCATCATGTGCACAAAATGACAAGTCAGTAAAGTGATAAATTCTTAGTGTCATACTAGATAACTAGATAAGTCAACTAAAAATAATAAAATATGATAATTGTTTAAATTTTGTTTTCAAAATCATAACTACTTGTAGTATTTACATAATTTGGCAATATAAAATATTATTACCATGTCACGTTAATACGTTTTTGTCGTCTCCTGAAAAGTTGTAATTTTTGACTTGACCATTCTCTCACAATAACCGTCCATTTATTTCATAACTATTTATTATATTATATTATATAAAGATACCTATAGGTACTATTATAAAAGTATATTTTTCATAATCACTCGTACGGGGTGATAGCTGGTTAGGATAGTGAGTTTACCACTCAATGAACATTTTTGTTTTTCAGATACAACTATAATATAATGTAATATTAATATATAATAGAACAATGAAATATATATAACACTAAATTAATAGTGTCCTGTAACTGCTAACTTTGGATTTAAAAAAAATTATAAGTTATAAATTAAAATTATGTCTTATGAGTAATCACTTATAACGGGTATTTCTAAATTAAACCGTATAATGAATGTCTATTTCAAGTACCTACTTAAAAATAGGTTATAAATTCATAATTATAAAATTATCCTACGATCAGGGAGCAGAAAAACGACGACGACGAGCGGCGTTTGTATATTATTTGATCTCTCGTATTTTATGCATTTGCTCTCAGAAATAAAATATGGGTTTACATAGGGGTAGCATATTTTTCATGAAATTAAATTTTTATTTGAAGTATAAAAAATAAATCCAAGCACCAAAAATATATGAAACCAAAATTAATTACTTTAAACATCCACGCTTTCGGGCTTCGGCGGAATTCCTGATATTGTGTATGCACTGCGGAATAAATCAGATATATGACTGAACTTAAGTTTGAGTACAATTTACTTGAGTAGAATAAAATATGTGAGTAAATGTTTATTGTTGCCTTACACATTTCTCTTTTGTTCAATAAAATTATTAGAATTGTAAATCGTCTCCGACGAGTGACGACGATCGGCTTTTGCCATAGATGATAGATATTGTAATATAATAATATGTTGTTATCAGTTTTTGAGTTTTTGAATTCTTTGGATGACACGATACATTTTTTATTTCAGATTCCGAAACAGAATATTATACGGAGTGTTTAAATCTATACAATTCAGAACACGGAACTCTGCGTTTAGAGGCCATTTAGATACACTACTGTCGCGAGTCCATTTTTTTGTCTGGCATCTCACAATATTGTTTTTAGTCTTAACGGTTTAACTATAACTTAATATAAAACTTTCGAAGTGTTGAAACATGAAAAAAATTCAAAATTAGGCTTTGACATTTACAGAAGTAATAAAAAAAATGGATACTTTAATCGTGAATATAATTTCTCTCTAGGCTCGGCATTAATATGTTATTAAACAATATTATTCCATAATAGTGCGCAGTATTTGCTAAAAAATTGTGTGATTATATTATACTACTACACTATAGTGTAATAAATAATATAATATATATACAGCCGTGTAGGTACCTACCTAACTAAGGCTCTCACATAAAGGTAAGTGACGGGGGAAAAACCTTATGACCAAGGTTTGGGATTTATAGCATTTGCATACTTTTTTTTATTTATTGTAAAATGTAGCAGAGTGCGAAATAAATTCATTTCTCAATGCCTTGATATCTAATCTAAAATTTGAATTTGCATATTTTTGCATATTTCATAAATTTTGCCGGAAACTGCTTATTTTTACGTTATTGTGCTTAATTTGCATATCTTGGGAAATTTTTCGAAATTTCAACTTCACAAATTTCACCCGATCTAAAAAATAAAATAGTAATGCAGCTTACTCGCAGTCTTATGTACCTATTTGCTATATACAACTCACAACTCCTTATAATTTTCGTGGTTTGAAAGTGTGCCATCCGGCATCCGCTGTTAAAAAACGACTGTGTTTTAACTGTGCTACGTCGAAAACTATACCTAGTCCAACAATAATTTTAAAATCATCATTCAGCAATCTCAATGATTTGGAGTTTATTTTGGAATAATACAGCGAAGTAAAAAAACTAAATGCACAGAACTAAACTGTTTGGGATTTTCAAATGTACCTAACGAGAGTTCTAGGAAATCATTTGTTTATTGAAACAGATTTAATTACTGAATATCAAGAGTACTCATTGGCTGACTTGCAGTGTAGTCTGACAATTGACAATAATAGGTATTGTATATAATTATTTTAAAATAATATATTATTTAATTAATTGTTTTAAATAATTTTTAGATATATATTATTCGGAGCAATTTCTTATTAATATGAGCATTATATTATAGCGTATGTAGGTACACAGTGTAAATAGATGAGAAGAGCACAATGATTTGGCAAAAAAAAATAAAAGTACCCCTAGTTCAACAAAAATAAAACCACATGTAATTTTATATGTGAAAGAGAAAAAAAATGATAATATGTACATTGGTACAAAAGTCAACTATAGTAATGAGAGATGTCTTTTTTTTAATTAAACAAAAACACAAAAATATTATACTTTATTATTTTTAAATTTATATTAAGCGTTTGTCACAGGATAAATAAAAGTAATAAGAATCAATAATTAATTAAATCAATTTTATTTTTTTCAATTTTCCTTTTACCAATAATTCTTTTTTAGTGACTTGACTTTATGATCCGTCTCCAAAATGAGAAAAAGTCCGCAAAGGATTGAAACAGTCTAGTGTGGCGAAAAATGTTTTTGATGTATCGACCTGACGTTTTATAATAAATGACGAGAACCATGAACCACGATTTCTAACTTAAATAATTAAAAATTAATAAAGTAAATTGAAAATGAATAAAATTTGAAGATCTGAAAAACATAATCTATTTATTAGCAAAACAAAATAAAAATTGTTATTAATTAATTTGAGCTCTTATTTTATGGCCATGAGATTATAATATTCAATAACCCATGCTATGTTCTACAAGTATAGAGTAAAAAGAATTAATAAATAAATTTAAAAAAATAAATTATTAATTCATGTTTATTGTAATATTACCATGTATTAAGACTATAAGGGTAAGAAACAATTATTTAATGTTAAACTTAAATTTAATAGTAGGCCGATATATTATGTAAAATACTTCTGTGATAAGTAGCATATATTTTTAATTGTGTATTACATTATATAATTTTAAATTATACTATAAACTATACATACGTATATACATCAATAATTGGTATAATTTTTGGACTCAAAATTATAAATAAGTTAGCGACTATTTGCAAAATGTTAGCAGCATATTTCAATTCGTAGCTCAAAAGGGGCTCTTACCGTGAAGTTGCCCCCCATCTTATATTTTTCATACGGTGTGGGTAATTTATTTACAAATTCTGAAAACCAATTTGCAAAATGATAACATAACTTTCAAAAAAAATTGGTCATGGTGGGGGGGGCCACTTCACGCACATTGAATTAAGGCTTCAACATCTAAAGTCATTATCCTGGTGGTATGTTAGGCTTAATACGTTGGGTGAAGCTACAGTTGATTACGTGTCCAGGATTTAGTGACCCCGATTAATGCTTGACCTTAAACTAGTTAGTGCCTTAGGCTCAAACACCGTGCGTCCGTGCCACACCAGGCCACATATTTTAAAATAATTATACGTTCAACATTATAGCAATACAAAATGGTAAAAATTATAATTAATATTGTTTATTTACATGTTGTATTGTAATAACCTAAAATTAAGTAAAAAAAATATTTTTAAGAATGTTAATGATTTTGAGAAAACGATTGATTATCTTTAAAAAATCAAATTGTATTTGTGTGTGTGTGTGTTCAAACCACCCCGGAGAACATTGTCACCATTCACGGAATAATGATTCACATATTATATAATATAGTACGTAATATGACATGTTATATTTTACAAACGAGCAATACATTTTAGCAAATTTGAGTTCAGTAGAACCGATTTTGTGTGTTGTTGGCTAGCGAATATTAATATATCATGCCTTTACACAAATACTCATAACTCATTTAAATATTAAAACATTGTAAAAAACCGACGGGTGATAACTGAATAAAATGTTCTACATCTAACATTCAAGTTTTATTTCAGGTCAATTCACTCTATCCAATAAAATATGATTAGAGTATGCTGACAAAACAAAATTAGTTCCACTGAACTCACATTTGGTATGTTATATTATGTTTGGAAGACGCAGATAATACACTAGAATAAAACTTCAGCTTAATAACATAAATACATAATAATAACCAAACTCTAGTCGAAAATGAGTTTATTGGATTACGTTCATAACGAAACACCATTATTCACCACTTACTATACTGGTACAGTGGTACTCATAACTCATACGAATATGCTTTATGTTATCACACGACCGTCCGGACAAGCACAAACACTGCGGCTGCAAGAAATGAGCATTGACCAGGAGAAGGTGTAAACTATAGCTTTTCGGATAGATAGACTACAAACCATCGAAGTTCAAGCCACTGTTGGTTTTCTGATGTAGTATACGTAATGACTGCGATGGCGATACATTACGAACGTGAACGAGGCAATAATACTACACGAAATTACAAAATGGTCGAAGTATGGTCTTGACGAGTTCTTGTCAACTAAGTAGATGCATATTATATGCATACAGCATTTATTGGCCATTGCTAACCGTCTGGAAGATAGAGTTCTCAATATGTCCTGTATCTTTTATTATTTTCCCGGTAATTTGTCCAACGTAAAGACGGTGAGTTGTGTAGGCAATATACGTACGTCACTGTGTAGAATAATAGGTATGGTAATAATAGAATAATAGGATTTTAAATTAAATTTATTGTTACCAAATCAATTAATGAAGCACTACAAATAATATTATAAATCAATACTTGGTAATTGCTATATTTCAATGTCCCATATTTTACAAAATGAAACCTGTTTATTTCACCGGTGGTATAGGTACTTAAGCCAATGTTTTTGAATGTAGTCATGAGCTGTTGACGTACACTATATTACTACGCTACGGTACAAATATATTTTAAACAAAAATACCTAAACATTATTTAAAACATTTTAATTTAGAGATGTGTGCATTTTAAGATTCAAGTTAGAAAACAACTTGAGCTTGTGGGTACACACATTTTTCAGTTCTATTGTTAAATAATAATAAATAAATAATATTGATGCTCAAATGATGTACAACCTTTTAAACGGTTGATGCGATAACGATGTGTAACCGAAAATTCGAACGATGCTCAACTGTCTTACAAAGAAGGTCAAAATTAACAATAGTGATGCGCAAACGACAACCGACGGTTTAACCTTGACGTTGGTGAAATGTTAAGGTAACTACAGTAAATATAATTTATAACGACATCGTCTATCATGACATATTGGTAGTTAAAGTCAACTTGAACGCCAAAAACACATTAATATGCTACCCATTTAAATGGTTATTGCGATGCGATACTATAGTAATGACGTATAAAGTATTAACAGAACCAATTTATAAAAATTCCAATATAATGTAGGTAATATTATTTATTTATAATCAAAAAACAACGTGTTAAATTGTTTTCCTACATTTAAAAAAAAATAATATGTACCAATATAGGTACACAATTATACTATGTACAATTTAAGAAATGTGTTGTATAATAATTAAACTTTTTTTAAATTTTTGCTTTTTATCACTTTTTGTCCATAAAAAAATAATGTGCTATAATGACTTACTTTTAACGGTCCCTTGGTGGTCGTAATTGATGGTATCTACTGTATAAGCAGAAGTATATGTCTACTCGCCAATCAACTATGATTATAATAATTATTTAAAATAGTATATTTTAGTTATTAAGAAGAAAATAAAACAACTTAGAATATTACGTAGGTACTCTTAATCGATCAAAATTGAATTTAAATTTGTAAATAAAATGTTCCTTTTTGATAAAATGCAAATTTTTAGTGCCGTGACGCCGAGGCACACAAGAGTAAATGTTTGATATTAATTATTATTTGCGACCACAAGTATTCCTTAGCGCTATCACATTTGAAAAAAATATAATATATCCCACTCTCGTAAACAGGGTTATTCACCAAACATGTTCACTTATGCTTATGAGTTGAAAAATTGAAAAACACTAATTAAATAGCATTTGAATCTTTTAAAATATATTCTGTATTAGTAGTTTATACTTATAGTAGTGCATACTTCAAAAACCTAAAACCTAGCATTCGAATAAATGCATAATGATGTACGGTGTGAACACGATTGATGAATCACATGGTACGTTATGTATTTATTTACTACCAATAAATTATAAAGGGACGTTGAAAATATTTTATACCTTTATTCGGAATGTTCATTACCAATAACGTTACGAGCTCGTTTGATCTTCGCAAACCGCCGGACGTGGACGGGAATGGAGTAGTACAACACGATCGACCCGAGTGGGCAGATGTATATTGGATTATTCCGACTAAGAAACGCCACTGAGACCTTATTATTTGCGTGGGTATGCTTAATATTGTTAATCTTGAATACGCATTTGAAGTATGATAATCTAACTGGAAGCCTATGTAGATAAAAGGCAAAAATAATTTTGTCGTTGCTCGCAAGATTTACACCGACGACGGCAAACCCCTCCGTCTCTCGAACCTATCAAATATCAGTACCGTTCGATTATAGAAACGGATTACTTATCCTTCCCTCGCCCCCCCCTCACATATGCACCATGATCACCGGCAGATGAAATTATGACCTCTGGCGAATCACGCGATGAAATCGAGTTTTTTTCCTGAAAAATGCATACCTGTAATATAATTTTATAATGTATTATTATCCTGATAGTCCTGGTAGTGTTCCCTGAGGATAGAACGTCTCGCAGCGGCCTCTGAGCGAATCAATAATACTAACTATAGGATACCACTGTTTATACGAGTACCTACATGGACGATTTGAATGCATTCCAAACGATAAAAATGAGTAACCTAACCCTGTTCGGCAATTGCGCCAAATATTTTATGCTATACTTTTCCTGTTTTACAATTATTCGTAAACACATTTTGTACCAGTGAGCTAATGAATAATTCCGAAGGTACATATAAATAAGAACCGCAATATGAAAAAATATAATATAGGCACTTAATACCAAATATAAAAATGTAATAATTTGTCAAATTTACATTTTATATTATGTCCAAATTGATGAAGTATTTGTAAGTCACAATGAACAGTGAAATCAAAAAACAAAATAAACTATTTAAGTATTACAAATTCAGTTACGTTGTATTAGGTTAGGCTAGTCCCACACGAATCTGAAACCTCCCCTACCGCTTATCATGATTACAAGCAACCACATTACACTTCTCAATGCTTACCACTGTTAGGCGAACGGGTGTACGTGTAAGTATACTTGTGACCCAGTTGACCTACAAACTATTTTTTCCTCCTCCTCAAATCCAAAAAAAACTTCAGCCCTCAGCAAAATATAATATCCTATAAATTATATTTTTGGTGTTGTATCTTATTCAAGCACTATTATTACCTATGTTTCCCTTTTGTTTTGGTTGTTTTAAAACAATACTACTATGAAAAATATTTTTTGATTATATTCAATCGATCACAATTTAAATTTATTTAATTTTAAACCAAAAAAGAACCTAATTATTAAGTATGACTTGATTTTGTTGATTTTTTTATTATTATTTTTTATAGCTATTATTTTTTTTAAATTTTTATCCAATCATAACTTAAGGTTGAAATCATGTTATTATATGTTATGTTTATTAATCAAATTATTTACGAATAAATATATCAATAAAAAGGCACCTATATAACTCAAGATCATTAATTTATTGAATTACCAAAATATTTTAAACGTTACAAATGTAAATGTTTCAATTAAGTGAAACTACAATTGAAAAAAACAGTTATCTCTGCACTACCGTATTCCATGATAGCTTCAATAAAAACTTTTTGCCAACAATAATTATTTCAAATGTTTCATAGTATATCTCAATCTAATTAAAAAATGCTGAAACACTGTAGATAGATACACGACTACGCAATTAATGCAGAATATTCTAAATTGTGTCTGTGTAGTTGAATTTCTACTTTCATTTTAAACTTAAATTTGGCTTACGTTTATACAAAATAGTATGTTATTAAAAGTTAAATTTTCAAAGAAAAGTAGCTAATAACAAATGTATACCATTAAATATTGAACGTTTGTATTTTTTTTCATCTTATTTTTTTTTTTTTTTTTTGGTTTCGATCGACATTTTCTGCACCAGAAGTTCTATTGTAACATCAAGTTTTAGGAATCTTAATATTTTAAAGTATTTTTCTTACAGTATTTTAAGATCTGTACTCGATCTTGGGCAAGAAAATCAGATATGTTCAGCAACGGCATTTACATTTTGCATGTGCTGCATTTAATTAGTGAGAGTAGTTTTTAAAGTGTATTAAAAAAAACTGATTAAACAGTACTTTTAAAACTAAAAACGTACAGCCATGAGTAATAATTTTAAGTTTTAACTTACAACTGTATGATAAGTATTATTTTACGGACATAATTATAAATCATTTTTAATACAACGATAATTAAATTAGCTACCTACCAAATATTTAACAGTATACACTATACATATGTTAGATATATTTATATTGGTTGGTAAAAAAAATAGGTTTCTAATTGGCACTAAAATGTGTTTTTTAAATACATATTTTTCAATTTTTAATTTGTTGGGCAAATTTTAGAATTTATTTTATTTTTAATGTATATTATTTTTTAATGATCAAATAAGATATTGATTATATAAATGATATATTTAAAAAGTATCAATTAATATTTAACTGTAGTTTTAAATTTTCATAATAACTCCTTGAAAATTCATCTTTTATTAAAGCACATTTTAATAATATTTAGGTTTTAGCTAGTGCATCCAATCCTCTACCTTAATATAATTATAACTCGTAAATTATAATACCATTAATAATTAAACTATAGATAATTAATGATTATCTTCGGACTAGCATAGGTGATAGGTACCCTTTACAAAACTGAACAAGATAATTATTAATTTGTTAAAAAAAAAAACAAAAATTATTCGTTTTGTATGCTATTCACCGCAAAACCGTAAGTGCTATACCTACCTAAATTACCATCCACAAATTTATTATTCTAAAAATGCGAAATCCCAAATAAATTTTAAAAATGTATTACGTTTCAAATATTTTAAAACTAACTTAATTGACTAATTAATAAATGAAACTAACGAAGTTAGTGGTCACTATAATCAGTTAATGTATAAACATTTTTAAAATAAAATACAAGTATGATAAAAGTTTTCTGGAACGACATAAAATCTTAGTATATAATTGAAATCAAAAATTAAATTTAACTATGATGAACTAATTATGATCAGCAGTAAAAAAGTAAACTTGAATCATTAATTATCTAACAGTATAGTATATTAGTAGGTACATGACGTGCAATAGATATAAATAAGTAACAAATACGATACGACATTATTATAGGGGAGATAATTTGTAAAACTTTTTATACTTAGTAACCTACTTATTTTGAACCACAAAATGTGTTGAGGAAAACCAATGTATTTTGTGGATCCTTCGACCACCTAAAATAGGTATCTCATAAGTCATAACTATATGGTATTTACAGCACATAACATGTTAGCCGGATGTGCTACCATTAAAATTTAACGAGATGTACTTTCGTCTTATATTAAATGATAGCCAAAAACAAAAAAAAAAAACCGAAAAATCGACCATCGAAGTATGTCTGTAATATTACCATCAAATATCACAAGACCATAATCTCCAAAGCATTATTATTTCGTGCAATATAATAATATCTCGAGATATTGTGCAATAATGAGCAACACAATTATATATTTATTTTCTCTGATTAATCGCATGTAGATTACATTTTGATGGATCCTCCCGAAAACTCCCCGAATTCCCTAAGTGGTGCGCTCCAAAAATATTAATTTGTGACCTCTGTAATACTGCAGTATAACATATAATGTTATAATGCTATCGACCGTGAATATAATAATTATATATGATATATATGAAGAAAGAAAAATATCAAACTAAAAAGTTTTCATTCCAACGATGAACAATACTTTGTAAAATTATGAGATGTAATAATATTACCCGCGGGCACGACTGCGCGAGTTTAATGGTTTGACGGTGTACCTACCTACTATAGCGTAGTTCGTTTCCATTAGATTGCCAATTAACAGTCCATTTATTTTTAAATGCCCATTAAACAGCGTAAATGATTGTCTGTTGTTTTTTTTTTTATACATAAGCAAATGATCTACCGGTATGAGTTGATGAATTTTGAGGGGAAAAATGGTACTTTATATTTTTTTACTCTAAATAGTAAGTATTTTTTTCTTTCTGTTTAAAAGTGGCTTTGTATTTGTTTAATACCCAACATAAAATCAGTTGTAAATTCAACCTTATCACTGAAAACAATATTTATTATAGTTATAATTAAATACAAACGATGTTTCCTGGTTCTTTTTATTTTAAAAAACGTCCTCTACATAATATGTTCAAATCCTTAATAAGCATTAATTTCTAAGAGCTATACAAAAATGTTTAGTTTTGACGAATTTCAAAACACTATTATCGTATTAAATCTTAACGTAATCTTATCTTAGGTATCTATAATATTAATGGTATTCATGTTTAGGTTTAAGTAGGTACCTTGGCAAGAAGTGAACAAAAAAATAAAATAAGAAATAATAATAATAAAAGCTACCCATTAAAAAATCATATGAATCCTGAGTAATTTCACACCATGATTCAGCAATCGTGTACATTTTCTATCGGCCAACAAACAAAATATAGGCATATTGGTTAATTTTAGATTCTGAGTGTAGCGATAAATATATTGTTTTACAATGTGTGTTTTTTGTGTGTACCTGCCATTACCCTTTGGTACAGTAAAAATGCTTTGATTTTCTTTAACAGCATCTTTTCTAGCTGATAGGAAACTGAATAAAGTTTGTAGTTTGTACTTATACTTTACAAGTAAACTGATTCCAAAACAAACAAAAATTTGAGGAAAAACTGAGATTTTTAGGTACCGAAACCATACTGGTTTAAAACCAGTTTTTGAAAAAATCAGTTTTGTTTTTTAGTGTAAATCTATCCCTCCCCCCCCCCGTACATACGTGCAATTTTCAATGAATGTATATGTTAGCAATTCCTAATTATTCGTTATAATTATTGTCGATAAAAAACTTTTCGTTTAATTAGAAAAATTATTTTGAGTTACAAATTCATAAAAATGTGTCTTTGAATAGCTATTAAAATCTTTTACAAGATCTCCCTAAGTTTTCTTACATTTTTGTCAAAAAAATAAAGTTTATCGGGTTGTAAAATTATTGTGTATTTGAAGGTAAAAATTAGATATATTCAAATTTAACGATGATGATAATAATGATTTTCTTATTTTGTTGTTATCAATAACTATAATCAGTAGGTGCTTGACATTTTCATTTTACTATTTTTTAGTTTTTCCAATAGCATTAATAAATATTAAAGATTGCATTTTTTTTATAAGTATTTAAAGTTCAAATTATGAAAAAAAAATTATAAAATCTCTAAAATGTTCAATGTTTAAAGCTAAGGATTAGAAATTTAAAACAAAGATCTCATGAATTACATGGTAGTTACTAGTTCATACTGTGACAAAAAAATCTAAAAAATATATTAACGTTGTTCTTATTACAGCAATTTTAAGTTCAAATTCGAACGAAATTACCTATTAAAAATTGAGAACAAAGTACTTATAACGGACTTTAGTTATTTTGTTGTAATTTAAAATATTATTCGTGAGTATACTTGAACCTTTAAAAATATACCATAATATTTTATGTACACAAAGACATTTTAAAGTGCGATTTTTTGGACAAAAATTAATTTAACTTACTGTAGAACGAAAGCCTAATAGTAAACTAAATTGCTTTAATCTTTAAATACAGTAAGTAATATTATAGGCTTAAAATCGTTTTTCGTATGCAATGGTTTTATAACATTGAATTCAAATTCAACACATCCATTACAGTGGTTTTCTAGACACCTAAATACATTATGTATAGTAGAGCGTTACTCACTTAACCGATTTTTAAATTTTATTTTCCAACATTTTTTTACACTATTAAAATGTACTAACACGTCTGATGGATGTTTCGAAAGTTTTAAAAATAAACTTGTATTTAATTTCAGAGTCATACTAATAATGTTATATTCTAATATTAAACAATGTGTGCGTGTACAAGGTTCAGGATGTATGTAGGTAGGTAAGTAACTTACTTATATAATACAATGTGCCAGACGGCCTGCGGGTAACTGAGTAAAATAAGCTTTTTTCGACTGCACTCCTATAAGCTTATGTTACGGACCGTCGAAATCGAAATTATCTGTGGACTAGTTATAGGAAAAACTCACCACAAATAATCGCGTTTCAGAGTAAACAGGATATACTATATAAAAAAAAATACATATATATTTCGTTCTGGAGAATTTTTTCGCAACTTCCACCAGTGGACAAAAGCCGCAGTAATGCTTTTTAGTTTGTTAACCGTTGAAAATTCGTTGACGCAATTTAGATTAATTTTTTTTAAAAAATCTAAGATTATTTGGGATTTTGGCAAAACCAAATTACTTATATTTCAAACTATATCACCTTATTTTTATACTACTTTCATGGCTAGGATAATGCGGCATCTTCACTCGAAGCTGGTGCCGTACAAAATTGTCTCAATACATAATATTATAAATGTATACAATAATTATGGTTGACGTAAATTGTAGACTATTTTGCAACTTGAGTCACCACCGAATAAATTATTATTACACAGAGTGTTTCATTAATCAGTAGTTTATAAATTTTATCAGGGATAAAAGTAATTTGAGGTATGGTTTTTGGTTTTTAAATCCGGTTATGAACTACAAAGGTTATGGTTAACCATCGCCCATCATATACATGTTTTTTCATTAAAAAATATTTTTGTTACAATACCTATCATTTTATTAGGGTTCATACTCAACTTTACATGACTTTTTTTCTGAATATAAAGAATGTAAAATATCGAGGATTATCATGTTTTTTAGTACATATACCCAAGTCTCCCGAGGATTGATGCATGCCATCAAGTAAGAAAATTAGAGCAGCATTCTACCAAACTGTTGGATATATCATATATATATATTTAAATCTTAGCAAATTTAAAAAATAACTCTTCAGCTGGGTATTGATTGCCCATTATAATGTTTACAAATTTACCAAGTTTGAACAAAATATATAAGCTTCCCGAGTATCACTTTAAAAATTATATTAAACTCGAAAAGCCGAAAAGACACTAACGCTAAGTGCTAACGCAGTTCAATTCTATTCAAATCACAGAATCACAGTGGCAACATTATTCAATTCTTATCAACTGTAATCAATAAACCAAAAATAGTAAATATCAACATTTAACTTGTAAAATTTAAAATAAAATGTAATAACTATAATTAACAAATTTAATTATTTATAATTTTTAACAGGGTTTTTATAAACTATTGTGAGATACGAAGTTCTATCAACACTAAAAATATTAATAAGTAAAAAACATTATTAAATTTAACCAAAGAAGTTAATTAATTAAAAATAATTACTATAAATTATTAAACATTCTGGAAAATTCAAAATCATCATTTATCAAGTAAGTATGATCATATATTTTATTATTTATTTCAATAATATTGTTGCAGAAGGCGCATACAAGCTACAAACAAGTATTCAAAGTATTCATATATTATGGTATGTACTTTACATTTCCTATACACAATTAATATTACAGGTGGAATTCGTTTATGTTTACTGTTCTATTAATTATAAAGTCTATAGCCATTTAAAATGATAAAATTGCAATGCTCATTTTTTTATTAGAACATAGATAATATTTTAAGGACAAGTTTTTTGAAAGCACTTCTTTGCTACAGTTACGCAAAAAAAATGTATACCTATTAATGGTTTTAATGAAGAAAACCGATTAACCAAATAACGGTTTCGATTAATGTTCAAATAACCGTCAATTTCAATTTCGGTTTTGACAACCGAAATCTTATTTTATTGCTCTCACTCTAGCTAAGGTTAAGAATGTTAAGATACGTCGTTAATACCGATTACTAAAACTTGTTTCCGTCCCGAATTTGAGTCTTTCGAAACCACAACTTTTTTAAAATAAATTGTAAGAGGGATAGAGAAATCTACACACGATTTCTGCACACTACTCCAAAGGTTCATCTAAACTTTAAATGCATGAAAATAAAAATTGGTAAAATATATGATTTTTTTTCAAAAATATCGAGTCCTAGAGACTTTAAATAATTTAAATCGTTGGTACAAAAGAAAAAAAATACACATTATTGTAATATTTACAGATAATATTATTATGACTGCGTTAACTGATTAATTAATAATCACCTTGTATAATATTATAATACAGGTATATATGATATTATATAATATGCTTAAATAATATACGACTATACCCTGACAATATCACGAAGAAGCTCTGGGTATAATTATTGCCGTAAACATAATTTATTTTTTACCCCCAAAACGCAATCGCCCGGGGGTGGGGGCGTGTCTGTCCCTTTTTTTACGCCCGCGCTGATGCTCACCCTCCCCACCGTGGGGCGGCATAATATTAAACGGGCTAAATCTGCAAGGGAAACGCCGCGTTCTCTGCCTGACTTGCAAATTATGCTGCCGGGTAAGAGTCTGCAGGCCCACATTGCGGCCCGTCGTTAAAACCTGAGAGCTTATATTATAATATTATATAATAATATATAATTCATCATATACATACATGGTACGTAGACGTATATTCGCGCACGCGTATAATATGTATATTATAATATTATATGGTCTGTTAATGGAATTATGTACCGAACGGGACTCCATGCCATGCATTACCGTGACTATGTACAGCGGTGGCGCAGTTCTAATTATTATTTAGTTTCATCTGCCGGCGGCGGCGGTTGTCGGGCTAAATATATATTATACATATGCACACTGCTCACTTTGGCCACTGACATCACTTCCCTCTCCGACTACGTCCAACCCCTAACTATATACGTACATACCTCTGAAGGGGCACGGGCGCCTGGTGTAAAATGCTTATTTAGTTAGGAAACTTTAAAAGCATTTTACGGTAAAAAAATATGGTAAGTTGATATTTCTGAAAATTACAATATAATAATATTAATAGGTATTAACATATTATATTCCCTTAGTTAGGGATATAAATCATAATCCATACCACAAATTGATGTAAATTTTTTTTTTAATCAACACACAACCATAATATTATAGTTTTGCAGCTTAAAATAGAATGACGTGTTACAAGACGTATAATTTTTAGGATTAAAAAAAGCGTAGTGTACAATATTATATACGTTACGTAAGAATATAAACTTGGGGAGAATACATTTGTCTTAGAACCTAAACATTAATTTATGATTAAGACAAAAATAGATCACATCAGTCCAAGTAGGTACTTTTAAGTATTTTGTTTAACCTAAAATTCTCGATAGCTATAGAGACTAGCTTGTAATAGTTTAACAGAAAATGTCAACCATAAGTCAATCTGTTAAATATTTTTCTCTCCTTCGACTTTCAAGACGTGTGCTTGCAGATTAAAAATAAATGATTTTGAGTAATTAATAAAACGGCTACTTAGAACACATCAAAGCTAATCCACTAATCAGTATACTGCTTGTTTCTAAAGTAAGTACTTCCTAAGTAGTCCACTTCATCGTACGATTCGAATAGAGAAGAAAATGAATGTCTCACCTCTAAAATTGTTATCAATTTTACTTCTGGTTTTATTTTACAGAATAGCATAAAACCAAAAACTGGTGTCGTGGAGTGGAATAATTATACAGACTCCGAGTCAGCTGTTTGGTTTCCAATCGAGATTATAATATTTATAACTATCCAAACTGGGCCAGACCGAGATTTAATAGCTGGACCTTCGGGGAAACACACTGCAACGACCAAACACTAAATCAATATTATTTAATCTTCCGTTACCACGACAGTCGTATAGTCGAATCAGATCGACTAAAGAGATGCGCGATGTTATAATAATAAATAGGAGGGTACGCAATTTTCAATTTGAGGTGTGGTTTATTTTACGTACCTACTCGAGTGGCCGTCTGTCGACTGTACCTGACTGTATTATATTTTCTTGTGATTATTGTAGAGTAGTAGAGAGTAGTAATAGCTAGTAATAGCTTGAACAAAAATGAATATAAACATAATGTATTAACTATTTACAGAGTGGCTTTATTTTGGCTTAACTACCTACGAGTTACAATATTCCACAATACTTTTGTAAATTCG
The DNA here is from genome assembly GCF_001856785.1 of Myzus persicae. Classification (NCBI taxonomy): domain Eukaryota; kingdom Metazoa; phylum Arthropoda; class Insecta; order Hemiptera; family Aphididae; genus Myzus; species Myzus persicae. The sequence continues at coordinate 51,516 of NW_019104166.1, read as the reverse complement.
ATGAAAAAAATATCGTTTAATTTACAGTTTATATTTTCGTCTTTTATATTTTGCATTTCATACTATACTACGGTGGAATAATATATTTTATTGAAAATTTCTACGAGTAAATTCCACCTATCGGTTGAAAAGTATTTTGTTTATAGCTATAACCGACACCGTTTAAAAACACGAGAGTCAATGGGATAATATTGTACTAAAACTTTAAAGAATCGCCCTGTGTGTGACGTAAATATCGAACGCTATATACGACCCCACGCCGTGATTTTACAACGTAGTAATATTATTTTCGAAACATTATATTGTTTCACAGGGGCACTCTCAAACACTCGTATTCCATTTTATTTATATTTTCTCGGATTTTGAATACAGTGGTTAGCACGCACACTTCTCGAACGCACATTATTATTGCTTTCGTCTGCAGCAACGATAATAACTATGAAAAATAGCGATTTTATCCAACGGTTTCGAACAATTATTATTTCATATTTATCGGTTGATTCGATGGAGGGTACTACATAATGCACCGTACTCAGGCACGTCGGATCACAATGGAGGTTAGGTATGTTCAAGATTTCAGATGTAATAATATATGTATTATGTATACCTGTGCGTGATGGTTTTCACTGGATGAGTGTTATGCACATCAGTCATCTGTAGTGTTCGAAATAGTATAAATTACATTATTATTATAACTCGAGTCTTATAATATTATTATCTTGGTGTATAGTGATCTTCGTTTGATTCCTTGTGGAAAGCAAAAGAAAATCATATATTTTAAAATAAATTAATGTAAAGTATATGAAAATTGGTTTATTACTTTTCACATTAAAAATAATGAATAAAAGTTTACTCATTTTCAGTAATATATAATAGAAATATAGCACATGAATCAAAAAATAAATAAATAGACGATAATATGTTCAATATCCTTGGTATTACCTATTTCGTTTCCAATGAAAAATAATCTGAATATGCCATTACATAAGTGGTAATGGTTACTCACTACCGTCGATGTTTTCTCTCCGACCTCTTATAAAGTCTAATGAGATTTTCCGTTAAAAATGTATTTCTATTTCCAAAACTACTTTATCTCATCAATTATATTTCAAATATCATAGTTTATGTAGAGAATTGACCTACCTAAGCAAATATCATTAGATGTAATGGATATAATACACGATTTCTATTTTCTACAGCCGTTGTCTAACAAAATATGTTATGCTCCAATTGAGATGGATACAATTAAATAAATGTTGTAGTATTATATTACTACTAGCCACTATATGTACCACCGCTGTAGATTATACGATATAAAAAAAATACTAAATAAAATAGTATGTATATTACAAGTTTTGTTAGAACCAAAATTTATCTATTTTATATTAAATGATCTAATACCCTACAGAAATTCTTCGAATTCATTTTCGAAAAAAAAAATTGAAAGTACAGCACTTTTGTAGGGCTCTTAGTTTTGATCGGCGTTGGACGACTGGACGCTTTTGACCGTCATCACATCAAACAAAAACATGAGCATAATAAAACGAGAAAACTATTCATCGAAAGAAAATCATAGAATGACACAAGAAAACGTTGGCTTTTTGAATAGTTCCTTTTCATTTTAGTATCGATACAGCAAAATGTGGTTTTCCTGTTGAACAAATATTGACCCCAAATAAATTTAGAAATCCATTATTGTTTATATATAGATACGTAATAGTTTATACAGTATAATATTTGGTACTAAATTGTGTGTTCCAAAATTTATCAATTTTTGAGATTGGAAAATTATATTTCTAAAAAAAAAAGTTTAACAAACGCTAATTAAAATTTTATAAGAATAAAAGGTATAAAATATGCTGGATTATTTTTTTTTTTTGTTCTTAGGATTTAATTAGTTGGTGTTAAAAAATATAGTATACCCAAATTTACACAATTTTCACACATAACTGCAATGGCTCATTTAAATTTTAATATACTGCTATCGTACGGCAAAAGAGTGTTTATTTTTCAAAAATCATTCATCTCATAATTAATAACAAGGCATCTCATTGCACTAAAATACGATGGGCACGGTGAACACTAATAAACACAAGAGTATTAGTTTGTACCTATCTATAGTTATTGGTCTGGACTCTGCGCATGAGAAAATGTATTTATTCGTACTCATGATTGATCCTCAACAGTTTAACACTGCAATGGACTTTCCAAGCTCAACGCGCGTGAACTTCGAAACCCTTAAATAATTATTTATACAGAGTGATTATGTCAACACGTTTCACCCCGTCTAAGAATGATTAAAATGTAACAAAGGCGCTCACGGTATAGATATATCTCTCATCGGTAGTAAAAACAAAGCTGCAATTTCTCCAGACCACAATAACTACGCTGCACACATCTACAACTATTTAGACTTTAAACACTTGATGTATATTTTATAACATAGTGTATTGTATGAAGTTTATTAACTGTTCGGTCAATATTTAATCGCACCGTATCAATATCCCAAACGATCTCATTGTCAGCAATACTACTTCATAATGAAACATAGACAGGAAGGTACACGAAATGAGATGTTTAAACATTTAAGATTTAATCATGTAATAATACATTCGATGAAAACAGATACCTAAGTAGATAAACAGTCGAATGGGATACGAACATTTCACTATCATATGTATACTACATCAAAACATCAAGGTACCTATGGTATCAAAATATATTAAATTACCACTAAAAATAATATATTTAGTTGGTACTTGGTAGAAAATATAATGCTAATCAGAGATATTATTATAATATGACAGTATTATCGTGGAGAGGATTTACTTCAAGAACTTAAATACTTACAAATTTACATTTTAATATAGAATAATTATTATTATATTTTAAAGTAATTAGGTAGGTACGTAAATCGTCAAAAATAAATCTACGTGTCATGTATAATGTTAATCAATCGACGCTCAACAAAATTAAATTAATCAATAATAATATAGATTTTAAAAAATATGGAATCGATTTTTCTTATTAGTTTATCTTTGTTGCCGACATGCTTATGCCAAATGTAAAATATTCTAAGTCTTATTATATGTATGTAAATTGGTATTAACTAAATTACTGTGATTAGTTACTTTACTCTCGACTTGCACTTGCAATAAATTATGACAAATTATCAAATTATATTGGATGTATACGGTTCATAAATAAAATGAAGTAGGTACTTATCTATTATTCAATTATAGTTACTAAAATTCATTTTCAAAAATCCTTAAGTACCTATCGTTGTTTATTCTGAAAAATGTACCTACTTGTACTTAATGCACTACCCACTCAATACTATGCAATTCTTTAAGCCGGTAGAACCATTTTTAAGGATTTAGTAAGTACATTTTAATAACTCAGAAACTGAATACTTGTTCAAATTGCGATTCAGATTCATTAGCATTTACTAAAAAATCATCTGCTAAATAATTCATAATAAGATAAGTCGGATCACTGTTGAAAATAATAAGTTTGTACAGCTATAGCATAGTTCTTAAATAGTATAAGATATCTAAATAATATAAAATATATCATTTTAGTTAAATTTAAAAAAAATAAAAAAATAAGAATTTGAATAAATAGTCCTGTTCATAGTTGTTTTTCAAAAGTCAATAACAATGATCGTTGAATGGTCCGTATTTAGATAATATACCTTATGATATAATTAAAATGTTTAAAAAAATTTTAAAAATATCATTGTAATGAAATACATTTAACATTTAAGTAATAGCGGAAAATAGCAAGTCTCCAAGATTAATATAAATATATATTTTTTTTACAACAAAACAACTACAATCGTTTGATGAAAAACAATATTTTCTTTTAGATTCTGAGCGGAGCGGTTTTACAATGATGTGTGTTTTTATATTTTTTTTTTTATGTATGTCATCACGTTTTTTTGCAGTGAAAGTGCTTCGATTTTCTTAAATAGCACCGTCTCTGGTGGGAAAGTGAATCTAGTTGGTGCATTTAGGAGGTCAAAATTTAATATTCCCAAAAGTTTTCATAAGCAACAGGAAAAACAAACAAAAAACTAAGGAAAAACAGTCAAAAAAACTTGAAAGTGTAACACAAGCTGTTGTTAATAGAAATTAAAAAAATAGTTGATCGTAAATCCATAATAATTTTATATGAGTGTTTGAACTTAGAATTTTAACAAAATTCGAAAAAATCATGAAAATTAGCAAAATATATTTAGTTAGAAATTTATATTTAAGATATAAAAATTTAATACAAGAATACTTACAAGTTTGTCTACCTTTATCAAAAAAAAATTTCTACCGGAAAGTCAAATTGAATTTTTATGAGCGTTTAAAGTTGATATTTTTACAACATTTGGATATTCACTGGATTTCTTATTTTGTTATAATTCAAAAACAAATTACTGTAGACACTTGAAATGTACTCCAAATATTTATTTCATCAATAAATATAACTGATAAAATGTTCTGACTCGTTTTAGACTGTTGATGGACATTTCCATTTTCCTTTTTTTTTTTTTCATTTTTTTTTTTCTATAAACGTCAACAAAATTGTATTGTTTTGGTCAAAAAGCATGAAAATTTAATACAAGACTCTTGATAACTTGTTACAATAGCAGTTGAAAAATATTAAAAATACATTTGCACATTTTTTTTTTTTGTAAACATTTAAAGTTCAAATTTTGACAATATTTATCAAGTTGAAAATTAAAAAAGATGTTGTAGTTAAAAATGTATAAAATGTTTAATTTTTATAGCTAAGGATTGAAAATTTAAAACAAGGTTCTGCTTAAGTAGTTTTTTCCATAACTAATAAATCTAAAAAATATATGAATACAGTTATTTTTTACAGACATTTTAAGTTCAAATTCGGACAAAATTTCACATTAACACAAAGAATAATGGTCATAATTTTGTTGTAATTCGTTCCAAAACAGCCCAATTTCACATTTATGTTTTTAAAATTTTTTCAGCATCACTGATAATTTAAAAATTATATGAATTCTACTTACCGGGTACCATATTAATAATAAGTTATAACAATATAAAATATCCTAAGCTGACATACCGTCTCCGCTCAGAATCGTTTTTCATATACAATGATTTGATATCATTGAATTCAAATTTAATATCATCCATTACAGTGACCTCTCAGACACATAATGTTCAACAGAGCGACATCCACTTACCCGCTTTTTTTTATTTTTGTTTCAATGAGTATATCAAATGCTTCAAATGCTTGAAAAAGGGGAGAAACTCTGTATTAAATTGTCAAGTTTACAGAGAAACAATATTACATAATGTCTAGAAAATGGTAATGTAAATATTTGTTGAACGTATCAAGTCTTTCTAGATTAAGATACAAATTTGATTTTGATTAACTTGTGTTGCGTTAATATTCTCATCTAAAAATAGAAAAAAATAATTATATTGTAGTATATATGGATACATCCAATAGATACGGTTTTTTACTATGATTTTTAAAAATTCATTGAAGTTGAAAACAAGTGAAACTATCTAATGGATCTTTAAATGTATTCTTAAATTACATAATAATTAATAATATTATCTTCACTAAAATAACCATTAACCGAGATATTTGAAGTCATTTAGTATAATTTTATTTATTTATTGTAAATAAAAATTTAAAACCCACGTAGTAAGCATATTAAACAATATTATAATCTAATATGTATTTACACACTAAAATACCTCAACGAAGATCGCAAACAGTTATTTAATATGACGTACGCAATAAATATAAATTACAGGAAGTATAATGTAAGTACAATTTAAAGTATTTACTTAAAATATATAGAATAACTAATATTAACTGACTATTTATTCTGAATTTAATCAAGTTTTAATGTTTCGACGATGTATAAATACAGAACAAAAATAAATCTTAATTATAGTTAAATAAATTGCTAATGGACATTAAAGCATGTTTGCAGGTGATAAAAGAGAATAATTAGTTTTTGTATTTTTGAGGAAAAATAATTCTCCATTTCTCGTGCTTTCAAATAAATTTAAAAAGTTAATTGTCTTTAATGACCGAGGGTTAACTAATGCATTATTTATTTATTTAAAAAGAAATATCGTGAGCTAAAATATTTGATCCCATTTTTGAGCATAATTATTTCTAAAGTGGAATTATGTAAAAATTAATATTTTATCAATTCTAACTACCTAAACATAATACGATTATAGATCATCAAAATATTGTTGTGGGAGGCATATTCGAGCTGTGAAGGAACAATGGACAATTTGTATACATTATTATTAAATATATATTTTATTTTTGATTTCGAACGGACCACACCATGTCGGTTAATGCGTAAAAATATAAGTCGTGCGAGTTTAAAAAATATGCCAAGTAATTATGCAGCAAAGTGTATGTACTATACTAATAATATCTAGACCCCGGTGTAGGTTTTAATTATTTTTCTAACCTTAACTAATACAAACATAAAATTGAAAAAAAATCGGTCTTAACAACAAATCCAGTCCGACGTTGTGAGTAGCATATAGTACAGGAGACGGAGGGAGTGACCTGTGCGATTGACACAGTAATATTATAGTCTTAACTGTGTAGGTATAGTAGGTACACGTAGTAAAAAAGACGTAGAACTTTTTATATTCTCCGAGTTTTGTGCGATGAAAACTTTATAGTACATAATACTCCCCGCGCCCGTCGGAAGTAATTCGGAATAATCGAATTTTTGTTACCGTTTAGCCAATGGTAGGTATAGTGATAATAATAATAATAATAATAATTACATATCACCTACATACAGCATGGCTCCAGTAACTTACAAGTTCTTAAACACGTGCCAATAGCTCCTTGTAAATTATAAAAGTTCCTGCAGCTGCGACGACCATGAAGTTCAAGTCGAACATATACTGTAACTACTTTTTCAAAAAACATGTGAAAATCCGCCTGCCGAAAGTAATAATTCGGAATGATCGAATTCTTATTACCGTTTAGAAAATAGTACTTTCATAGGAAACATTTATTTATATAATTACATATCACGTACTTCCAGCTCGGCTCACACAACACGCGCGAGTCTTCGCTACACGTGCCAATAGATTATTGTAAATTATAAAAGTTCATGTAACATCGACGATCATGCCGTCAAGTCCGACAAAACTTTAACGATTTTTCACAAAAGACGTGTGCATCTTCAATTTGATTAGCGTTACGTCTTACATACATTAATGGTTAACTTAAGACGCAGAAGACAGTGATATTTTCCATTTTTAAATAAGTATATTTTCATAATATTTATAATAGTGTTTCTTTAATAATAAACCAACCGTGCACTATAGTACGCAATCTTCTGCCGACCGCCGAATAATATTATCTTCCAACGAAAAATACAGATTGTGTTCATACGCCAGTTCCCTAATGGAATTTTAAAACCTAGTAGCTATTAAAAATTGGATTATTTAAAAAGCGCGATAAAGTCAGTAAATACCATTACGCTTATTAAAAATGGTAATCGGTTTTGATGATTTTGCTAACAGATTTTATCCAAACTGTATTTTACACTTAAGACGAGTCCAATAATAATGGAAAATGTTGAGCATCGTCGTCAATATAATATTATGCTGTATTTACTTAACAATATGTTGTAGTGGTTGTTTGATGAAAAACTCAAACAATTTATTAACCACAAATTAAAAAAAAATATAATTTTCAAACACAAAACGGGTGGAACTAAAACGTAATAATTGCATTTGAGCTGGACAACCTACGCGGCATAGAACAACCTCAAGGAATATTAAATGCCGAGTATCTATTAAACTGCTGCAGCTATACAACAAAGATAAATAAATACAATTTACGAAATATTACAAAGGTCTTTATATGAAATTGTTTTACTTTGAAGATGAAATTCTTATTATATTAATATGTTGCCAAGAAACAAGTCCGGGTCAGCCAAAGGGACAAGTGTGTATATTACATATATATATAATATACGTACAATTCACTCGTAAATGAGATATTGTGTTAATGGTTCACCGAAAATACTTTTGGCAACAACTTCCTTTGTGACCACACTCTCAGTAAATCAAAAACAAAACTCGAATGTTTTTCTCGTTTTGATTCATCTTTTAGTTTATTTTATTCGTTATTACGTTTGCGTCATAGGATTATAACATTGTACCGTATATAAATGTTTTGTTCGCTGTTCAATATATATATATTCAAAAGTTTATTTCCGTTAATAATATAGAAGGCGGTATACTAAAATGTACAATTTTATTGATGTCATCGTGTGACTAAAGGTGGTGTGCACATGCACTAATGATTTCAAATGAACTCGAATACGGGTATTATATTATAGTATTACTTAACACAGACCCATTATAATACTATATTAATGTACAGAGCCGTTTGTTTATTGCATTAAAATGATGAAATATGAGTTTAGAAGTTCGATAATGTAAACAACGCCGATATTAATGTGATTACCTGTACTCTGCTGTGTACCATTAGTGCACTTTGATTTAAAATATAATATTTCGTTACATTTCTCATAAAAATGAACATCAAACAATTATAATAAATGACATTTATTCCGTTTATGACATATTTAAATCATATTTTGTTATAATACATCAGCTTACTTTTTTAATTCAAGAGTTATATAGAATATTAAAATGAACTCAACCGTATTTATTCTCAGAATTATAATAGTCAAATTCAATATGAAAAAAGTAGGTAACTTTTCTGCTGTAGGTGTCGAATGTACCCCGTCATCAAGTAACTGTAAAAATCACTTCAAATATGAATGCGTTAAGTTTGAATTTAATAATTTATCCATTTCATACAAAAAACGGTTCTGAACGAAGACGATTTTTCAACCTATATTATTAGGTATTAAAAATCTACTCTTCGAATATTGATTAAAGTACTTGCATCGAAATGCTTAGCGACAAATTATTTGATAAATAATTTACAGCAAAAATAAGGAGGGGGGAAGGTTCTGATTTGAAAAGCGGAAGTCTCTATCGCAATAAGACACTCCTTGAATAGTACAAAAAATGTCAAGTATTCTAAAATAATATAGTCTTAATTGGTTTGTATAAAATTCAATACAATTTTAAATAACTCGGAATTATTAAAAAAAAAACGGCCGGGCGTCTGAATATGGGAATCATCAATCATGCATCCTCCATACTTGAGCTTAACGGCCAAAATGATCAAGCCTACCCTATGCCAAAGATGGTTGGCGTAGGACTGTCTCTGATTCTCTTACAACTGTTAGCTACGATGTTGCACGCTATTCGACTGCGCGTTAATGATCTACAAATGAATTGACGGTAATGGCCAATCTCGACGCAGTCCGACTCTGCCAGACCAAAAACATTATTAGAACGTGTGACCTCAATTAACGAACGGTCGTTTGAGAGGGTACTCGAATGGTCATGGACTTACGATTATTGGTTATGTGGTAATGACAATGGTCGGTCGAGTTTTTACAATAAATAATATTATTTTTTTGTAAACTTACAAAATTCACTTTTTAGCCAGAAAATGTATTGAAATTTAAAATTTAATTATTTTTACTGCTCTGAAAAGGTGATGACAAACAAAAAAAAAAATGATAAAATACTAAAATGCATAAATGTATAGCTCCGCTCAGAGTCTAAAAACAGCAAAAATTATCACTTATGTCATTTCTACAACTATTCACGCACAATAGTTATGAAAAAAATTACTTTAATCTGAAAAAATAATATATTTTTGAAATATTTTGAAATTGATTCTAAAACAAAATGAGATTCTTAGCTCCGCTGGGAATATACAGAGAAAATAATGCTCCTCAGAAAGTGTGTGTCCAAAACACGTCCTATTGCAAACTAACTGGATCAAGTCTTCGATATGGTATATTCTTGTAAAGAATTTATTGATTAACAAAAAAAAAAATATTGAAATAGAAAACGTTCCGGTTTTATGGCACTCTACAAACAGTATAAAGTCTTTGATTTTTTCAAATTATTTGTTTGAACACAACAACACTATTTAAAACATACAATTATCATTCAAATACCTAGCATAATAAATTGGTTAAAAAGAAAATTATCTCATTATTCTACTCTTGATATATTCTCTATAATTACATACATGTAAATAACGTCATTATTTCGATACTAATCTCTAGTTGTACAAGTTATGTACAATATATACGAAATAGGATACAGTTCAGTTATACTTTTAGTCGAAATGGATACAGAAAACATGAGTATGATGTGACGTACTATAGTCCACCAAATTTGTATAAGTGAGCAAATTCGTCCCATTCGTGTGCAGTGAATAATAATATATTGTAAGTAGTCACCCAAAACATTGAATACTTGAGACTTGTTAAGCTAGTGCGTGTAAGTAAATAATACAAAACGAATCGGATGCGTCAGCAAAATGACTTTATTTCAACCATCGACGTATTTGAAAGGTTGTTGGGTGGATCACGTCATTAGTATGGGTACTTATTTAGCTATCCATAATAATACATTTGTTAATATAGCATTAAATATAAAATATTGTTTTAATTTGTGACAAATCTGTTGTAATACATAAGAATATAATATTATTCACGTTCATGCACTCGCAACAGCAATGAAAACAAGTATTCTTTAAGTGAAATTGAATATTTACTCGTGCACAGAATATTTGCAAGATCAATGACTTTGGTTTCAACATTTTTCAAATTGTTTGTCATTGTTAAAAGTAGACAAAATGAGTAATTTATAAATTATTCTTTTCGTTACATTACATAAATAATGTGGTTTATTTATTTTTCTTGGGGTTAGGGTTGGCTATAGACTATATACGTCGATGGATGAAAGATTGCAAAAATTAAATATAATTATCTAATGATGACACTATTAATATATTAATCCACTAAAAGCGATAGTAAAAGTTTTCCCAGATCATTATGATAAGAGTAATGGCGATAAGAACTGTGACAGTTTAGTGGTCAATTTTGTTTAGCTTGTCAGCATCTATACTATCTTAATTCATAATTATTGGTTAGGTTACCGTTTCTTAGTAAAACAAAAAATTTAACTAAATTCATTGCCGATCATATCCGTGATTTGATTATAACTTACAGACCTTTAATTTTAAAAAAAATCGTCTTGTTCAACATTTTATAATAATCATTTGAACATTTTTCTGATACCAGTATTACTTTTATCTTACAAAAGAAAAAAAATCTAATTATTTAGAAGTAAAATACTAGGTATAAAAGATACAACTTTTCTTAAGTTATTGTTTTAGAAAATGTTGCTACTATAAAATAGTCACTCTATATGGTACAACAAATGTAATAATAATATATTTTTAATGATATTTTTACCATTTTAATAATATGACTAAGTATTAATGTATAATATTATTTCATGCTAATACTTTTAAATGTGAGAATAATTAAAAGTTATTTTCACACCAAGCAGTATAATAATATTATTATTAATATGTACCTATAGATGACATATTCAAAACTTTGAACATCCATGGGTGCAATATTAATATAGTAGGTAATGAAAACAAGTAAGAAATTACAATTCAAAATATTTAAACACACGTACCTAGTATAATACTAATGTATGTGTTGGACATAATATATTATTCGAATGTGCGACTATCATAGCGACTAACAAATATGAATTTTTCGTAACGATTTTGTGTCAGCACTCGCTTTGTATTCCTCGGGAATCCGATTTAATGACCCAGAATTTATTTTACATCGCAACGAGAAATATTATTATTTTGATAAACTCGATGAATTTTTTTTTTAATCAATAATGATAAAAAAAAAAAATGCAAACTATACAATATTGCGCGTTGTTTCAGATTTTAATGGCATTTTTTCCTGAACAATATTTATCAGTCGTTTAAATAATACTGTAAATACACGCATTTATTTTTTATGTACATACTATTTCGAATGTAAATACAAATAAATGAAATAAATTTGAATAATTTTCAAAAAAAAATCCACATACAGGTATGCCGTCACCGTCATCCATCTCTACCTCTATCACAGCACCCGACGAGTGGCATAAAATTACATGAATACAAAATTATTATTGTGTATATTATAATATGCAAACTATATGTGTATAGTATACGTACGTAACGCTCACAGTCTTATTTAATATGCAAACCGGCTAATACGGCTGCACGCGTAGGTATATAGGTAGTCGGGAATTGGGAGGTGGGCTCGCCGGAGATTAACCCACTCGTATAATTCCTATAATTAACCCTCCGAAAAAAATTCCACATTCAACGATCATTATTAATTTATAGTTCGTATAATATGGTGAGAACGATTAGCATATGGTTATTTCTATTCTATTAATATTATGTTTGATTACTGTCGTTGAAAACATTTATATTATAGGGGAAACATGGACACATGGTTATGGGAATTTGGAAGCCTATCTAAATGTTAGCTTTAGATTTAAAAAAAAAAACCTTCTCCGCTTCGCAAAATTGTACAGAATCTTCACTTCATTTTATATTATACTCTCATAAAACCCCATGGCCCGTTTAACTATTTCATCGTTTTTTTTATTATTATCAACAAGACTCGTCTGGCCTTGTAACGGGTTACCCAAGTCGCGGACGTCATATGAAGAATTTGGCCAAACCACCCTCTCCTCGCTCACTGTCAGATCTACCGACCACCCTAGAAAATGCACCGTTTATAGTTTTATATTTTATGATAATTTACCCTCGTACTTATGTATAATATGACGCCACTGATTTCGTTTATATTTTTAAAAAAAACGTTCGTCATCTAGAGGTTTTGCAAACGAATAGGCGTATATGTATATGCAAGTCACAAGAGTGTTGATTTTGAACAACGAGTTCGAAAATATGTGAACTCATCGATGTGTAAAAACAAAGTTGCGAATCGGAAACTTTAAGGCTTCAAAAGAAACGTAACACGTACTGTCAACAATGATTGGTAATACAAGAATAACGATATTATAATCACCAGGGCTTGTGAGTCGTGACTTGTAGCATTTGCATGTATTATGCAGTGTCCTAGATACGCTCAAAGGAGTTATAAATAAAATAATAGTTTCACATGATATTTAGAGTGATATTTATTTAGTTTTTTGTTGAAGTATTTGTAGTGCCATTTTTAAACTATTATCTAAGAGTCTTAGTGTTAAACTATTATCTTAGAGTCTAATAATCTTAGTCATTATCTAAAATGTCTGGAAAATCATTATTAACATAATTTCATTATAAACCTACTTATAAATAATTATGATGTATATACATAAGGAATACAAAATATTTGTTTTTATAATTTCAGCATTTTATCGTTTATATTTCTGTAATATACCAAGAAACACAACGAGATTAACGCCAATTTAATTCGTAGAAATAATTTATCATATTGATGTTTTTTTCACACTTATTTGGGAGACATTTCAAAGTTGTGGTGACTATATAAAGTGATATTATGAATTTAAAGGTTCCTTTATCATTTGCCATTATATTATATAATCACATTTTTTTAGACCTACAACAGAGTAGGCATTTTTGAATATTAAAAAACTCCATACAGTGCAGATAGGTAAACTTTATTGAAAACGTTCAAAATTTAAAGAAAATTACACTGTCGGAACCATATAGTAAATATTAGGTATACACAACAGAAATATAATATTTAGTTTACACTCCTATTCACATAATATGTCATTTAATGTCGACTAAACGACATTCTCGTGATAATATAGAGCCTGTAATAATATTATGCAACCCCCCCCCCCCCCCCAAGGATCTATTTAGCTTTAAAGATTTAGCACCTTGAAAGCTACACAGCCATTATTGTAAAATAATTATTATAATATAATGAAATGAAAATAACAATAATATCTCGTTGCATTACATACCTACCTACTGTAATTCCGCCACGCCGAGGAATACTGCATCGGCACAAGCGTGATGTCATAGGTCGTTTTTTTTTTGTCCGGTCGCGTGTCGTCAGAACGCTTAAAAGTGCACATGCACAGTGTATTAGTATATTGTTATTATTAATATAATTACTGCTGTACACAATACACTTAATGCACAACGCTACAACAGTAGTAATGTCATACCATAAACATAATAATACAATATATTCTCACCTATTGACCGCCATTCGACCTAGCTAAATCTATCGGACGACCTCGTGTGTAATGCAACTCTGAATCGTTGCAAATTGGATAAGACCGGAAGCCATTTCTCGGGATTATTTCGGGGACGGCATTTTCCGTGTACGATAATATTCAATAATATAATAATGTTATAATCACGTACGCGCAATTATATATAGACAGCATAATACCATGTGCACGAGTACACGTATAATTATAATTGGGTAGGTGACAGTTCATCTATTCTGTGGTCGTACCGACGAATGGATTTTCATAAAAAAAAAAATGTTCGGTTCCAAGTCTTGATCGTTTATTTACCTATAAATACATAACGTGTCGTATCAGATTTTTTTAATGTTGTATATCACGCCTTGTTATGATTATGATCTAAGACTATAAATAACTATAACTAAAGGTAGACACAAGAAATATTATTGGTAATAAATTATAGTTATTATAGATAAATAAAATATTAATTAAATAATAATTTATAAAATATTAGCTATTAAAAAATTAATTAATATTATTAGAAATATTACCTTCTAAAATGTGAAATGTATATTTCACTCTTGACAAATAATATTTATAATTTAAGTACCTACCAAATGTTTGTATTTATTACAATATAGCATTTATATTATATAATATGCTACATATGCGTAAGGTACACCCATGCAATATGTATTTATAAGAAAAATAAAATAAACAATACATGTTTTTTTTATTAAAATCCCTGAATTAAAAAAAATGTAACGGTTCTCATTTTGAATTATAAAAAGATAATGTAAAACTTGTGGTATTGTTCTATGATTAATGATAGTAATAGTTTAAGAAACAGTTATTGCTTAAAATTAATATTTTGCATGCAGCTTTATAATTTAGAAAGTGTCATCATTTAGGTTATTTATTCTAAACTGTCCAATTATATTTGTATAATACATTTAGCACTTTAGCAGATATACCTATCTCAGCTTTCAAAGGATAACTTTAAAGTTTAAATTGTTTTATCAGTTTCTACGTACCTACTAATTATTACTGTACATTAATTGTACGATAGAACGCCAAAGGCATCTGGGAAAACATAGACATTTTTTTAAGCGCATCAAAATACCCCTAGAAGTTTAATGATTTTCAAAATAAACAGTGAAGCAGTGAACACTTAATTCGAAACTATAATTCTGGAATAACTAACGGTATACAAATATACAATGTTGTAGAGGTCGCACATGAACGATAAATCAGTTCACTTGAATGAGATAACAAAGTAAATGATAAGGAACCGAAACATTTATTTCTGCAAAAATCCATTCGTTCGAATACCGTATACCGTACCTATACCGTAAAGCGAATATCGAATGGGTAAATATCTAACCGTTGTGTGGTATGGTGTAACCTAATTCAACCTGGTACACTTGTTCTTATAATTGCGGTATATTAGTACACCTGTTAAATGGTATTAGGTATATTGCAAGAGCGTAAACCGAGAAAGTTTAACATGGTGGACGAGTTTTTGAGTGTTATCTGAGCGGCTGTGTTTAAGTCGAAAATCTGGTACCACCGAGGAATCTATGCATCAATTATTAAGCTGAATTTAAGCGTTTATGTGTACATTTTTACATGGGTATCAATAAAACAATTCGTTACAAATTTCATATTCAGTATTTATGTCCATATGGTTCCCAAAATATACAAATATTACATTATTTCAATAGGTACATTATAACAGCTGTATTATTACAATAATTAGTATAGGTATATTATGAAATGTATTATATGATGGCTAAGAAACAATTCGTTTAATAAGTCCATCGGATTAATTTGGGTCGTCTTTTTCATACGACAAAACATTATGAGCAAATATCATAATATTAAAACACATTGTTTTTGATAAATTAATTTTTGTATTTACCTTTGCAACGCGAGATAAGTGTTTTTAGTTCTATCACAAGTCCTAAATTAGTGAAACATTCAATAACCATTTTATATTGATGTAAATATTAAGTCAAAGAATATAACAAGTTCAGACTTGTTATTTTTTTTTTGAAAAAATTCAGTCAATCGATTCGAGTTTCAACTAAATTGACAATTTTTATTATGTCCATAAAAAGTTCACAGCTAACGAATATTATAATTATTGCCATTCACAACAAGTAGTATAAGTACCATTTAAATATAAAAGATACATATTGTAATTACATTGAAACAAATTTTAAGACCAAAAAGTATAGTAATTTGTGGAATCTACAGAATATTTTACAAATAAATCAATTAAAACACTGAAAAACGAAAAACTACCTACAACACAAATTACTTGGTTGGCAATAATTTAAAATCTTAAGATCATTGTTCTCCTGTAAAATGTAGTACTTGTGGCATACAACTTTGGCCTGTCAGCCATCGTTATATACATACAAGCCAAATACTTAATTCCAATATTAAGCAGAATCAAAGATTAAAGGTGTTGTTTCTGCCAACCAGTACTTATTATCATTATTGACTTAACTCAATATTATAATAATAAGCGATATTGTTATTTATTGATGACATCACGCCGCCATGCTTCACTTCTATAGGGCTCGTATAAATATGAGTAGAGGACCTAATGTTTTTCAGAAGATAGTCACACAGTTCTAGACTTACCGTTACCCCCAATGTAAGACTTTGTATCATCCACATCGTCGTGATTAATTACTGCTCACATTTCAGCTGTAATTGGTAAATTGAACAATTCAATTTCAATTTCAATTTCAATTTCAATTTCCGTACGAATTCGAGCATTCGATCCGAAGAAGCCAACAATTGTAAGTATAGGCAGTGACGATAAGTGGAGGACTAGTGAATAGAATTTGCCTGTATTTTAAAAATGGAGCTGCGTTCTTTTTCTTATATTGTAGATTTTTTTTTATTTAGAAGTGAGAACATAACACGTGGAAAGGGCCCGGGTACGCTCCTCGTAATTTAGTCAGAAATACGTGGACTCCACCACGTTTGCTTGATCGGGTAATCAAAATAATATGTAGTACGAAAAGGAAAGTGAATTTTTTTTTGCCAAACGCTGATCATATAGATGGGCACAAAAAGGTCAGGCGATTCGCCGAGGCACGTGCTCCGTCGCAGAATCGTTTCTACATTATACAATATATATTGAATGGTACACTGTCACCTGGAGCAATGAATTCGTGGGGTGTGTGTGTGTATGTGTGTGTGTGTGTGTGTGTGTGTGTGTGTGTTTGTACCTGCAGCAGTTAACCGTACACGAGCGTATTCGTTCATACCTACGTGGGGACGTTGTCAAATTATTTTCACCCGCCATCCGGTTGTTGACAAATTGACTTTGTAGCGCGCGGCCGGGGCGGATCAATTTATACCGAACGCGGTGCGATATATATATATAATAATATGAAGTCGTACAATATGATCGGAGCGAGTTACAAAACTCGTTTTTTTTCTTTTTTTTTTTAATTCTACGCACGTACGTGACGAAAATAAATGTGGATAGCCGCCATCATGCGATAACTCCGGAAAATTCGTCACGCAAAGAAGGCAGTTTTTTTGAGGAAAAAAAATAAGATAGCATGTTATATAATATGGGTGAGCTGACGTCGTGACCGCGGTACTTATATCACGATCGATAAGCGCGAAGCGAGTGAAAACCAAAACATCAGATCAACTTATGTACACCAATACCCAAGGCTGATGGTGGTAGAGAAATTAGAAAAATCACAGTTGATACACATATCCACCAAATCTGAATTTTGCAATTTATTTTGTCCCAATAATTAGGGCTGAATTCCTGTGAATTCCTGGCCACCTTTTTTTAAATTCTTTTGCTCCACCCGGAGAAAGTTCGACTTTCCGGGAAAACAAGTAGAGGAGGAAATAAAAAAAAAACTGGTCAGGAATCGACGACAATTGAACACTAAATAATTGGTGCCCAAAACATTGCAATAAGTTCAACTTATAAGGTGGGCTCTAGAATTTAGGGATAAGGAGTAACGTTAACAAAACCACACCTGGAAGACAGTTAAATGATAAATTAAAGAAATCTGATCAGGAATTCATATGAATTGAACACAAATAATTATTGGAGCGAACAAAATTGCGAAATTCAGATGGGAGGAGGGGTTAACGCAAGTTGTTATAACCTCGTGTCTATTGATCCTTCTCACCACGGCCTGTATTGCATCAGTAGATACTCCGGGGAAAGTTAGTAAGTAAGTAACTTGAACAACAACTAACATGAATAACAACTGTTGTTATTTATGCATACATTGATGTTAATATTGTGCTGATATACTATAAAAAGTGCATAAATATAATACTCTTTATTTTTAAAATCTGATATTTTCAATACACCTGTTACTAACCATTTAGAATCTTCCTCCGAGTCACCTAAAAATGACTTTATATTTTTATTAGAATTTCTGTAGATAAAACAAAAATTCGTGAATATATATGTGCAGTCTATTACAATGAAATGTGAATTTATGTTGAATATCAACACCATTAATAGTTATCATCTTGATTTTTATACTCATACCTCGTAATTTTATACTCGTGGATGTGTTTTGTTTTTTAACGTAGGAACTATCTACCTAACTACCATTCCGTTTCAATAGGTACGGGTTTTTTTTTTTTATTAGGATTTTGGTAAAATGTTGCAATGGCAGGCTCTCTTGGATATTATTATTTTTTTAATCTCATGAAACAAATTAATATAATGCGTTATAATAACTGCGAATTTAACCGACGATCACCTTATTACCGAGGACCACTCTCATAATATTATCTTATCAATTATTAAGTTTATAAATCTGTACGTATAATATGAAGTATGCGGAGTAATAATAATCAACTTGCTCAAATTAACTATTCTTTTTAACTCGTTTAGTTAATTATACAATAAAAAAAGAGTAATTTAACTTAGCCCTAACTAAATCGATAAAAAATGTTGTTTCAACCATCCATTCCAAAGCAAAATAAGGAAATTTTATAAAAGTATATTATACACAAAAACAAAAATATATAGTTTTTATAAGGTATATAGGTATATATGTATATACTTTAAATTATTAATTAAGACATACGACTGACGGGCATTATAAGTTATTACTTATTACTTAATTAAGGTTAGCTATTTTTTTAAGAGAAGTCTTTAAACGTCTAACTAGATCATCTGGTAGTTGAAAAATTGAGATTGTAACTGTCTATACAAATGTGCATAAAATTGTATTTACTTAGATATTTTGATCTCTATTTGGCCTGTTAAAATGCACAGATAGTGCATTCAAAATACTTTTAAGGTCAATTTAGTGTTTACAATACATGAATTAGTATTATATACGGTATTTCAGATTATTATTTTACTATTTTATTTATCAATAGTTTGTACAAATAAATATATAAATTAAATCTACGGAGTTTTTATTAGGGGAAAAAATGAAACAAACAAAACAATAAAATTAACTGACTGATTAGTAACTGCACGGAATATCGTAGAAAGAATGAATGTAATTTGTTCATTAAGAATTTGCTTTAAACAAAAAATGAACTCGTTGTGTACCTAACTTAGTTAAACGTAACTTATCTTCAACTTTTTAACTTGACGATGCAGCCCAGCTTTGATATCAATTGACACGCCGTGTAAAACTAAAAGTCATCATGTTTTCATTGTTGAAACATAAAACGATTCAGTAATGCAAATGCAGTAATTCATGTATTTATTTTACATTATTGTGTTGTTTTTTTTTTTTAACTACAGTTACAGATTTTATAGGGTATACAAATATTATATACAATAATTCATTGGCGTATTGTTTTCAGCATATATTCCTTTAATTCAGACAATATAATAAATATAATATACCCTCGTGCGACATCGGCGTCGCGAGTCGTACTACTACTACCTACTGTTACTACAACAACAATAATTCTGGCGCCACCACCACTTCCGCTATTTCGTCAGCGATTTTATTCGTCTGACCGTTTTTAGAAACGTGCCGTAATAATCGTAGGTACCCATTCGATGATTATTTGTTACGCCTCAACATGATAGAATGGATGATTAAACTTTTAAATTCGCAATTACATCTGTTCGATAATAAATATCATTGTTCGTAGACACAAGGTAATTTAAAAACATGCGATTTGAGTAATAAAACGTGAGTAGTTTAATATAGATACTAAAGAGTGCCAAACATTTTGATTATCCAAATAACACGTTACACCCCGTAGTGTTAAAGTCCTGCGCATATTGATTTTATCCTCCGAACGTAAATATTAGTTCTTTCTTCGTTTGAACCAACATAAATAAATTCAAAAATTTCAAACACATACTATGTGTATTATATAATGTATTTAGTTATACATATATATTTATCAATTTCGGTATCCAATAAACAAATAAGTAAAGTATGTCAAATGCGCAAAGTCGAAAATATATTTTTTAGTATATTTTAATATTTTTACGTGTTATTCCGAGCTGACACAAACTAACGCAGTTACGAAAAACAATGATTTTAAAAGAGAGGGGTATATTATGTATATATATTTAGGAGTAAGACTATAAGATGGAGGGGGTAGATATAGAAACAGATTGAGAGAGACTCTCCGTAAAAAGTACCAAATTTAAAACCGTTGGAAATAATAAAGGACTCCTGCTTTCTATACGCATTCTAAATAATATTCCTAGAAGTTTATACATTTATAAGGCATAAAAATGTCGGGAAACTTCCCCAACGCAAAAAACAAAAAAAAATTGTTTCCGTTAAGGTTATTATGGGTAATATTATTTGTAAGAAAATAATCGAAATATGAAAATGTTGATAATAATATTATAACGTTACAATACATAAAATGAAAAATCATTTTTTAAATATTCTCAAAAATGTATTTCTCGAATCTCGCCGGATACATATATGAGTGAAAATATGTTGCTTTGGTCATTTAGAATTATTTTGATGCAAGAAACTATCAGTTATTTCTATTTTTCTTTTTATACAATTTTAACTTTGTAATATCCATTTAATACATAAGTATGTAATTATTATCATATCAGAATTATTTTTTACAAATAAAAACTATAATTTCATAATACTTTGTTATCGTTGTGGATCTTCTACCTTTTTTTAAATGCTCACACCATTATTTCTATATTTTGTACGTAATTTTAGAATACTGATAACAGGTTATTACATACTAGTTACTATTTGTTATAAGTTATAAAGGGCATACACATTAAAAAATTAGTAAAACGAGTGGAATAAGACAATTATTCTCACGTTGCTCTGCTTCTTATTCCCCTATAGTTCCACTGTCATAAATAATAAATAGCATAGATGGGAAAGTAATTTTCTTAATCAACTTCTACTGCATATAAGGCGAAATTATATATCATATTATACATAGAACATAATATTATTAAAATACATCATAAACAATACAATCGCATGTATATGGAACGCAACATATTTTCAATAAATAGGATAATTAATTAAATTGATTATTAAAATAATTTTTACAAAAAATAGATCGACTGCGAATACAAGCGTATTACGTCAGTGTCAATTAAAATCATCGTGCAAGCTCATTGTTTTAGAATTAACCAACTAATGAATCATAGGATACTTAATGTTTATTGGTACCTATGTCTAACAATTCGACGGCCGATTAACACGCGTTTGTGGGAAGCGTCTTAATAGGGTTTGTCGACGATATCCAACACGTTTGGCAGGAGGGTCGTCCTTGGGCAGCATTAACGAACTCCTCGGGGGAGAGAGGGTGGTCACGGGCGTCGGTGACATGGGTGATGGCCGGTTGAGAGGGTGAACCACGGTGGGGGTGCAACTGGCGTTCAGCCGGGGTTTCTTTTCTGGCCGAGCGGCGTTAATATAATAATAAATTAACAATAATATCGCATCGTCGGCCGAACGCGACTGGTCGGCGCGATTTAGTCGGTCGGTTGGCGACACAGTCGAAGACACACGACCTATAAATAATTATATAATTATTATTTTATGTCACTGTGGTAAAATACGCCTATACGCAGCCACCGCCGCCACCTACGTCATTATATCCGGTAAGTTTTAACTTGTTTCGTCTTCGATACGATTTATTATCTATTATTTTACGCCTAAAATGTATACCTACCTACGTGCCATACTATCGTAATAATAAGTATACGTAGGATGACTCTCCCAAAGTGCTCTCCCCACCAACCCTTTAATCGTGCATTTATTCTAGTTCTGATTTTTCGAATTTTTAAGTAAGGACTGTATTTTAAACTGTTGAAGCGTCAAGTTGCATAAAAAATTAATTAATTTAACGGTTCTCTAAAACTTAATGGACCAATCATGGGCAACTAAATGATGTTTGGGAGACTATTAGCTCACTATAATTGACTTATATAATTTTTAGTGATCGCATTAAATTATTTTATGAGTGTCTTATGTTTTCTTTTTTTTTAATTAGAAACATCCTCTTTATTTTGAATTATTCAGCATCAAATGATTATTTTGAAAATGTTGATTTATCTAAATTGAAATTCAGAAGAGCAGTTTCTATGTTATTAAACTGCACTCACCAGGGAGCGTTGGTTTTGAAAATATATAGACTATATTATGATAATACAAATTTATGGTTTTATAATTAACAAAATATTTTCTGAATATAATAAGTGCTAGACCAAAATATAATATTTTTATTTTGCATTGTATGTACAAGCATAGCTCATATCTTTCAAACCTAAAGAACTATTATTTGTTCATAATTATTTAATAACGGTGATTTAGGTAGGTCCATCAAAATAATTTGGAATTACATAATTCCCTAAACAATTTACAGTAATTTCGATTTTCATTTGAAATTCATGTATAGCATAACAAGTGTAATTGTTAAAAAATATTGTCTCTAAATACATTTTATAACTCTAAAAGTTGGAATTTAAGTAATTATAATTTATAAGTCCAAAAATTAAATGGAAATGATCATTATAGGTGAATCACAGTTTGTTTTTGTGGGTTCCTAGGACAAAAATGTGAAAAAACTCGAAATAACAAAAAAAAATGTATGCAAAAGGCTTGTTCCGTGAATTTATAATAATTAAATAAATAATAAGCATATGTTTTAAAATATTAATTTAAACCACATGACAGCATAATCGGCAATCGCGTGGCTAATACCCACCCGTTGGTTTTAAGTAGAAGGATATTTTCTTATAAAGGAGCGTTGAATCAAAAATTGAATACGAAAAACAAAAATTCGTTTATAGAGTATTTTTTTTTATTAGTCTTAATACCATTTACAAGTATCTACATAAAAAGTAAATAGCAAACAGTAATCAGTAACACATTTGAGTTTGTATTATATACACAATTATTTAAACGAAGTAAGTATGTAATTATTATAGTATGTAAATACATAATTATGAATTTATTGTTTTCTATTATAATTGTATTACTTAATTCAATGTAGTATTCCAAGCAATTTATGGGTTTATTTAAGTAAAACATATTTCGGTATTTGTAACCCACATCATAAGCACGGTACCTTTATAAAATTATTTGATTGGTATAAAGTCCAATTCAAAAGTCATCGAATTGGTAATAAGTTATACAAAACCTTTAGGATTTAATAAATGGCTGTAGTTTAATATTATATGACTGCTGCACACGTTATTTTTGTGACCTTTATGCAGCTATACATCACATCAGGCCAAAATTATTCATAATATAGTTAATTATATTGAAATAATTTTATTTACTGATAAACTATTAACAGTATACATACAAACTATTAATTACGTAGGTATATTATTTCCCTACTGAACGCACTTGTACATATTTAATTACGTATACTAACTCATACTTCAACTTCGGTGTATTATTTCAATTCCCTGTGTTATTAATTTATAAGTTTCTTTAAAAAATAAATCTAACTTTAACTATTAAATAATTTAAATAAGTTTGTATTTTTTTCTCTCGAGGTAATAGTCTAGGGTCATGTCAGAGAGATTTTATATTGTAATAGCAAAATTCCGACCACTTTTATTGTAATAGTAATAATATTTCAAATATAAACTCTTAAATTATAAGGTTATACCTTATACCACAGGTTAGAATCTATAAAAAGCAAATTACTTTTCAATATTCTAAATTTCTAACACAATAAGTATTTTCTAAAGTCAAAAAAAATTAAAAATATTTATTCTCAAATAATAGTAAAGTTTTACATAAATATAAATAAAAAAATTTCAAAAGAAAACATTATTTTAATACTGGAAAAATAATATTAAAAACAATATAATTCAATATTTATCATTTATTGTTGGTCCATTGTTTTATGCAGGCTTGATTTGATAGGCACCATCAACAAATAGTTTTTTAAAAAATTGCAGCTTTTGCATTATTTTTAAGTCATAGTTGATGAAAAAAAATCAACTGCTAGGTTTACACTAAGCCGACAAAACAACAAGACAAAGAGTAAATTTAGCGACAAATAAGAAACAGCGAAAAAACAGCAACTTTCTGTTTAGACCAAAGAATGAAAATGGAAACATTTACCAGACAAAATGTTTAAACAGAAACAAAAACCTTGATTTTATCAGTCATTAATTTATAATCAATTATCTGCTATCATATCGATAATATCACGTTATTTGGCTTAATGACATTGTGTAACGCTTTTAAATTTTAATAATACCTCTTGAAAATTGTCGTAAGGGAAATACGTATATAATTTATATATTATGTGAAATGAGATTTATGTTTGATTCCCGTAACCTCACCGCCAAACCTGGTACAAACGTGGGATACAAAAGTTCACTACATGTGACTTGCATACCAAAATCCGTCTGAGCCAATATAGAATTGTACCCACATAACGCTCACGTCATTATCATTACTTTTTTCTTCTTCAAAAACGGACCCTCGGGATTTCGCTGGGGCCCATATACCTACATTATATTTAAGATAAACTACCCCCATTTGATCGGCCAAAAAAAAAAATAATAATAATAATAGCACGCGTGTGCAGCGTGTATATGTGTACGTTATAACATGTTATTATATTATCCGACCAAGCATGCAAAATCGGGAATGTGCAGATTTATGATATATGATGGTTGCTAACGACGTTGTATACCGTCTGACTATGGCGGGGGGGGGGCGGCTCACCATCAGCAATGTCGAATAACCTAATAATATACCGAGGCAGACGAGTCCCTATATGACGTCCCCCGAGGCGGGCGATTTTACAGAACTCGTAAGACTTCTCATGACGTAAATACACATAATATAATGAAACCGAAACTTACCGCGTTCAATGAAAACGTTTATTACAATGATTCATTTGGCGCAAAGGATTTCGCAAAGCGAATACATAAGTAATAGTGACTTGAATATTTCATTAAAAGCTCCAGTCAACTTGCCCAGACCTCTGTGACTCCCACGTTCGGGTTTATTGCCGTACCGGAATATATGTGTATATTAATGATGATTCTTACACCCTCGTTCGGGTAGTTCAAACGTATCGTTCGGATTGCTGAGCTCGTGATTTATGCCTACCCGTTTTGTCCGTCAAATAGTTTTTTCTTTATCCAAGCGCAAGCCTGTACGACCAACAAAAGTTCACGACGATATTATAATATATAATCTGATAATGAAATAACAAACGAAATGATTTCTAAAAAAAAAGTAATAATTTACAACGTATTGCCCCAGTATCTGTGTCGTACGATAAGGTAAATATCGATTGCCACATAGCCATCATATACAATTTATCTGAAATTAGTTGAAATCATTTCCAATATAAACATATTTATATAATATGTTGTGTTAATATTATACATTTCATATTACTTGTAAAATCAATCTTTTCACCAAATTTATTTACACCTGTGTGATTATTATATTTTTTAGAATCAATTTGAGAAATGGGAATACTACAGATGTAGGAAAACACTGTTTTGGAGTATTTTAAACTGTATATTTATATCTATATGTAAATCTACAAATTACTAAAAATTAAATTTTAGTTTAAAACAAAAACTTTTAAATAAAAGTTCACTAATTATGACTAAAAAATGTATTTAATTGTGAGGAATTCAAAATAAGAAGTATAAAAACACTCCCATCAAACCCAAACTATAATTTTAAGTTCACTTTATTTTAAAAAATTCAGGAAATTTAAAACAATCCGTCCAAAATGTTCAATACTAATGTATTTATAAAGGAGTATACATTTTTTTTAATTTAAATGTATATTTAGTTAAGTTCATATGACTATACAAGTTGCAATAGTTACAAGAACATTATTACCGATATAGCTTGTTATAAGTATACCGCTGGTATGTCTGCTTTACCAAATGACTAATATTATTATTTATTTTTTTAGAGAATTGTTGCCGAATATTTTTTATCTCTTAAGGGCATTAAACATAAAATCTCTGAAATATGATATATTAAAAAAATGTATTTTCTTTTATGTCATAACATTATCGGATTGTTTAGGATTTTAATATACCATAATTCTGATTGCTAATAATATCTATAATAAGTATATAGTCTATATTATTGTATTTTGCTTTAATTTTGTGTGACGATCAATTCGTGATTTTGTCCATAACATGGTGAAGACTTGAAAATGTAATAAAAAACAAAAATTATAAATGCTTTAAGGTTGAACACACAATGTCATTAAGTTTTATAAAACATTAATTTGTTCAAAAACAATAATTTAATCTTAAGGTGCAAGTGGGTACGCTTCTTAAATATCGCAGTAACTTGCCACGTTCGTTGTGTATTCACTCACGAAAAAGTTTTCTCCTGCACTCACAGTCGTTAAATAATACACACAAAGAAGTTTATTTAAATTTTAAACACATCTCTGTCCATATTTATAGTTTCTTAAAAATAAAAAATAAACATTTACATTTTTCCCTGTGACCATAAAAATATTTCATTGTCTTAATTTTTTTAGTTCATACGTGTTATAAGTCTTCCCTAATTATATCCCCGTTAAGTGACGACATTCAAGTTTAGTATATCAAACGACTATTCCAAAACCGTAGACGAGAACGTGAGTAATAAGTACACGATTTTTTCATAGATACCTCAAATAATTTATATAGCCCTATCAAGTTTCAGACGATCGACCATTATATTAAAATAAACAACGGTTTACGATAACTTTAAGTTAGCTTTTCAACCGTTTAGAGTCGCGTTACACAGATCTTTCCATTGTGTGCGCCCGTGGCTTTCGGTATTTAATCGTTTTGTAAGAGGGGAAAAAAACCAAGGACAAAGCATTTCGAGTACATGCGAATATATACGTGTATAGATATACATACAAACAGAACTTAAGTTCGAGGGGAACTACTACAAAGCTCACTGTAACTTTTGAAATTTTAACACAGCGTCTGCGGCGTGTGTACAATGCGTTTAGTGTTCGGACTTTCAGAGCGAATTTTCAGACGTAAAAAATTAGTCGGCATGTGTATGATGGCATACAGGTAGGCACTTCCGGTATTTTAGCACGCTATACACGGCTTAACTGTAATGACTTTATGATCGAAACGGTACGTTTGTAATGCGCAATCGTTCTTTCCGTCTATATTATTAAATTGTATATGGACGTTTTTTTCCCGATTTGTTACAAAGACGCTGTATGGGGAGGGGGAAATCGTTTTCTAGTGGGCAAATGATGATGATGATGATGATGATAATATCCTCGTAAGTCAAACGCGCTCTTCGCACGTCGTCCGCCGATTACAGCTTTGCAGAGGAACGGTTTTTCTTGTCTTTTATTTTCTTTTTGTTTCGTCTCTACCGACACACAAACACTAATAATTTCCATCTCCTGCTTGCCGCGCTGCGCTTCTCGTCCGAGCGGGTCAATCAACGCGAGTTAACATTCACAGAGCGGTTCATTCGGCGGCGGCTGCAGACAGCTGGAAAGAAAAATTGAAATGCAAAATTGCGTTGTTTTTTTCCTTTTTATTTCGTACTCCACACAGGAAACTCGCACGCCGCCGAGCACACGTTAATTGGAACAAACACTCTGTTCACAGATCACGTATACCGTAGTAGTGGTAGTGGTATTAACGGCGGCGGCAGACGGGCGGAGTTGATTTCGCCCCCATGCTCGGTATATAGTATTTGATCTTCTTTTCACCATTATCACCCGGGTCAGTGAACAATTATCCGGAGGCTGCATATATAGGACCGTTACAGCTCATTGGAATAAAAAACGGAACGGGGCAAGAACAACTATAATATATTATTATACTGTACATATATAATATAGGTAAGTCTGCGAATGAAAAAATCACAACGATTGTCGATTATACAACCCAAAAATAGTAGGTAGGTATCCGGGAAAATGGCTCTATAATATTAATTTATTGACATATCGTCATTTATATGGAAAAAACTTCCCAAGGCTAAAACCCCATTTTTTAAGACGCACAAAAAATTGTGGATAATCTACAGTAATATATTTCAAAATTTTAAAGCTATATCAATTCTTATTTTGAAAACAATCAAAATAAAAATGCATTATTTGTGGAAATGTTAAACAATAATAAAATTGTACATTTTTTTTGCCACATTTTAGGTTTTATTAGTTTGAGTTTTTTTGCTAAGCTTACATAGGAGATTTAATTAAAGTTAGTGTCATGACAAAAAATCGAAATCACATAGAAGGTATTTCGTAGAAAATTTATAATGATAGATTAAAAGAGGTTTTTTCATTAACTCTAAGGTGGATGAAAGCGATAGAAAATAATTGATATTATTATCAAATCAAAGCTTATTTTTCTAACCTCAAAATCGTAAATATAACACATTGAAGATTTTTCGTGTCAATGACAATCACAGATATTTATATTATCATATATATATCTGTGATAACTATATATTGTAGTATTTAGTGATAAATTTACACAAACACAATACATACAGTCTGTAAATCACTGGGCCATATTTTATAATATTAATTACGATATAATTAATATCGATGTATCATAATATTATTGTATACAATAACCGCCGCTTGAAAATGATATATATTATAATTTATAACATAGACAAGTTGCAGTAGTACGTAAAAATGCATATTACAGAATTTCCGTAACGTTGCAACCATGGATTTGTGTGTTGTGCCATTAGCGCACATATGGGGGGGGGCAGGGGGTGCTTAGCAGCCCAAAATCCTTAATTAGCACCTACAGATTAATTTAAGCTAAAAATATTGTTGAAAGTGTAATTTTGAGTTTATTCCAGTTTGTATTGGTAATGCACCAATGCCACTGACACGTCATATTTTTTGTTTAAACATGTTATTTTAAAATGAATAAAACAAATAAAAAAAACAAAAATTATGAAATTAGTGAAAACTTAGATGCCCCTATTGCATAACTTGACCATCGAAGAATGTAATAGTCGTTGTAATAGGTAATTGGTTATTACTTATTACTTATTGTTAGAGCGCGGATTTGTTTGCATTTGCATATTTATTCTGGTTAATCGTATGATATGCTAAGTGAACACAAAATTTGTTTCATGATATAACAATTGACAATTTAAAAAATGAAACTTTTTTAGGGCATGTTTTTGCATATTTTGACATTATTCTATTTTAAGGGCTTATTTTACAATTTGAATAGCATATTTCATCTTTTAGTGCATATTTCGATATTTTTGTTTTTTTAGATATTTTTGAAATATATTGTATTATAATATAAGCTAAATAAAGCTAAAATGATTATCATACAATGCAATTCCCATATAAGTAAGTAAATTTATTTTAGGATACATTTCTGATATAAATTGATTCCTATTTTTTTTTTATAGATTAAAACTATCTACAAAAAAAGAAAAAAATTAAGAAATGTAGATAAATATTTATAGTTGGGTTCGATAATTTTTTTTAAATATATTGTATTAATTAAATGTTTAAAAAATAATTTTTTTTGCTTATCTTTTTTATGCATATTTTGTATTGTTCGTGCATATTTTAAAATTGTAGTGCATATAGTTATGCATATTTAGAGTTTTTTAGCGCATATTTGGTTGGTTTTTAATGCATATAAATCCGCGTTCTACTTATTATATGTCGTCAAAAAAAGATTCCTTATTGAAAATCAGGTTCACTACTTCAATATTTTTACTTACTTTTTACTGCTTCAATTCATAATTTAATTTTAACTTATATTAATTTATGCCTGGTGTGTATTACCTTATAGCTATATAGGGGGCGACGGGGAAGAGCCTTCCACTGGTCACATTGGCGTAAAACATTTTAGCACTACCAAGTTTAAGACTGAATGTGCGACTATGGTGTTGTCCAATTAATAATGTATTAAATAATTATAATTATTAAAACTACTATTGGACGTTTGCCGACCTGCATCCACCCCCCATTAACATAAGCACACGGCCGATTCGGGAGGAAGATAAATCTACGCATTAATATTAATGTGCATAAGCGGTGGTGCTTTGCGGAAGGATTTGTTAGGGCTACCGAACATAATATACGGTATGACCAATATATGGTTTGAGTCATGCAGCACTGTATGGAAAACTATCCTAGAATATCGTATCATAAACTTTAAATGAACTATTATACGAACGGATTACTCAACTTGCCACAAACTTATATAGGTGTTTAATAATACGGCGAGGGTCGTTATATGTATTTGAACATTTTTAATGGAACAAAGTACTAGCTTCTTCGCGGTCTGCGTAGGGAAAATGTACTGAGTGTGTTCGGCAGTAATATGCACAAATACCGGGTATAATAATATGATGGTACATGGTATACGACGGTATACCTGTAAAACCATGACTCGAGTCTAAAATTATCTTATATACGGTATATGTTTAGCCATACTCCCCGGTGTCGATGAAATGAAACGTTAACTTTGCATTGTTGTACAAACAATACGGCTTTAATTGCATTACAATTTAAAATAATAAATTATTATAATTATTTGAGTGGCAGATGGTGCCTGAATTATTATTTTCTGAGTTCGTTAAGATTGCCACGTAGCACTCGAAAAGCCTATGTAATAATTAGTGTCTTATTGTGTTATTCGTCTGCTGATTAAAACAGTACGAAAACACAAATCTCCAAACAATAAAATAATTTAAGACTATACGTACAAAGTTTAAAATATTATTTATATCAAAGGTAAAGATTTAAACTAAAAACGTTGTATAATACAAATAAGGTTATTAATTTAAACTGAAGTTTCGTCTCAAGACATTGAAGCATAACGTATTAAATACCTAGTATATTATACATCGTTAATATGAATATCATGTAATATAACCCAGTCACGAGTCTCTTTCACACTTGTGGTTCGTACATTCTACAAATTATAGTTTTTAGTATTATTATTAATTACGATTTTCAATAAACTAGTTTATACAAAAAAAAACAAACAACTTTATTGTATGTATGTTGTAGCTGATTTAAATATTATTTATAAATAATTGTTACACATTTCATTCCGCTTTCGCATTCAATTTTGAAAATCGTATCTTTTAACGATTATAAAAAAATATTTTATAGATGTAAAATGATGTAAGAAAAACTTTTGAGAAACCTAATACAAAATGCTTAAACTTTTTGACCTACAGATAGACATTTTGTACCAACATAATCATAAAAAAAAAACTAAAAAATATAAACAAATTTCAAATATCTATAAATAGCACGGATAAGAGGGAAACTATTTTAAAAATTGTTTCATATCGACCATACGCAAATATAAACATTTGCTGAACAATTCATACCTCCTTATGGATGACATAAGAAAAACAAAATAAAGTTTATCAAAAACTGATTGTGCATAAATTTAACTATTTTTTTGTTAGTGTTTCCCAATCATTACTATAAATAATTGAAAGAAATGTTCTGCTCAAAAACTTAATGATATGTGAAGAAAATATAAAATAAAACCAGTACATCAATATTCTCTTACATTCATCCAGAATATAAAACAGCATGTACATAACAAATAAAAATATATGTTTTTATACTTCTATATAGTTCTATAATATTTATTCCAAGTTATGTAGATCACAGGTTAACAGCAAACGATCGAACACTTAATCTAACCCTAGGCGTTAAGATATTTTTATACCAACATGTTATAATGTACCTCGAAGATGTTATTATCATAATATCCGCTATTGAAATACAAAATAAAAACTCACTATTATGAATTGGTGTTGCACTTCACATACTCAATCATACAATGTGTATTGAGATTAAACCGAGTTCAATAATCGTGAAACGATACCGACCTACATAATAATATTTACAATAATGCGATATTTACCTATACATAAGTATTTTCGAGCAAATGCAATCGATAAATTTACCAAACATATAAATGGGTGCGCGCGCACGCACGCACGCTTACACATACACTCACACCTACATTATATGGTTTTAGTGTGTGTGTGTGTGTGTGTGTGTGTGTGTGTGTGTGTGTGTGTGTGTGTGTGTGTGAGTTAGTACTTCGTTTTCAACGTTGATACGCTTGTAAAATATTTGCTCGTAGGTACCTATACAAACAACACTGCGATAGTTCCGAACAATGTGTATGCACTATGCACGTATAAAACTATAAATTATACGAAGAAAACAATAATACGCGTACAACTACAGAACCTGTGGTGAGCGGGGTTGTACATAAATGTAATAACTGTTAACCGCGTATGCCGTAAATTTCACATTTAATATAACAATATAATAAACTTTAAAGAGTAAAAGAAAAATACCGATTCTTTTGTACCGACATCGTACCATGGACGTTTATGTGTTCGCGTCGTAACTTGTAATCACAAAATACATTCGATACACGGTGTTATAAGTGCTTGACCGGAAACTTTGGACACGCCAAATATTTTCTAATGGGATCATCGCATTGACATTGAATAATAATTATTAATATTTAACGTTAAACCTGTGTGTGTGGGGGGGGGGGAGGTCACAGGGTATTATTGAAATGTTATATCAATCTTATTATGTCGTCGTTATACACCATACTAAATAAATAATTCTAATAATGATAAAATATAAGTCTTGAAACAGTAAGTTATAATTCCAAACACGAAGTTTTTTAACTAGTTTAGAACCACGTGTTATTATCAGATTAGTTATACAATGACTATTGTTTGTAAAAATTATTTAACTAAACTCATCATCATCGCTTTTTTTGAAAATCATTCTACCTTTATTATTTTGGTCATGCAATATTTTATATTAGTAATATTAATTTTTATATTCTTTAGTGAACTCTATTTTTTAGCAAAAAGTTTTAAACGAATCTATAGCCCTCCTACTTTTATTGATTTTAAATAATGGTAGTTTTTACCTAGATACTTAAATAGGTCGGTGTCTTTATTTTCTGAACAAACTGCTCCCCATAAGGAAAAACTGCCGGTAACTGTGAAATATTAAAAAAATAGTATTAACTGATGACAATTTTCTATAATACTATTATGTTTATTAGTTAATAATATTCAAACATATAAAATGTCCATAATTTAAATTAATCCTCCCTTTGCCTTATCGAGTTCGGTATCTTAAAATTATTACGTGGAACAGGTCCGTGGAACGGCTTTGTATTGGCGATAATACAAATACTGTTTTTATAGAAAGTAATTTGTGTGTGTATTAATTGTTGCTTTATTAATTGTTTACGCATCAATTGTTTATTGACAATCGTGGCAAGTCGCTCGTTCTAGATCGATCGTATCGTAAACGGTCGTTTTACGAGGAGAACATATATAAAAACAAGATTTTTCCCGATAAAGGTTGGTATATATAAGAATAGGCGACCAAATAAGCTTTATACTAAACATACAGAAAACACATTAACGTTGTGACGTTTTTCCAAATGGTACCATAAAATTCCCATTATTTTCCCATTTCCAAATCTCATCCCCTCGCCGGTGTTACGGAATCGCCCTGATTTACGTTTTATTTGTAAATTCCGCACTATGAAAATAAAGCTCATTTTGATTAACCCTCATGATGAATTTTTCCAAATGCTTTCCGTTTATTTGGGGAAATGGTAACCTATTCAAAATCTTCCCTCAGCTGTGTATCCACACGCTTTCTAATAAAATTAATAGTGAATACATCAGGCATGAGGATGTATGGAACGACAAAAGTATGATGTATTTACATTTTGTTCAAGAATATTTGTATGATATTGTACCTATCTAAAACCAGTAAAATGAACAAGCGGTGAGATGTTACTGCAGGAACGCACTAACCGAATATTCTCAGGAAACCCTTCGCACGACCAGAATTTAATTAATAAAGTGATTCGCAGAATTGAAAATGAACCCTTTAATTGTATTATGGTTAGTTACATATTATTTATTTTTAATTCGTAAAATCATTTCCAGATTTTTGTCGAGATTTCCTTTGCATACTTAAGTAATTGAAAGATGGAAAAAATGACAAACCTTGTCATGTTGAAAATCAAAAATCTTCGTATCTCTTACGTTTACAATCATTTTTATTATACACTGAGAAAACTATTATAAGTACTGAAAACTTTACAATTTTATTTTTTTTCCTTATTTTTTTATTCGAAACGATGATGTTTGATTATTAGCTATATATTTATACTTTATAAAAATAAAAGTGAATACAAATGAATCGATAATTTAATACACTGAAAATAGAAATACCAAACATTGGGTCCGAGTCAAACAATTTTCAATGATTTTATATTTTCATTGAAATTAAAAAGATAATAAATTAATGTTGACGTAATGAATCAATAATTTTATTAAAGCTTATCATTAATTATTATTTAATAATCATTTATTATTATCCATAAATATATACCTATACAATTTGATTGAAAACAAATTTGGGCATAATGAGAATTGATTAAAATATTAGTATGAGAGTAGTATTAAAATTGTTAAATAATAGCTGTAATTGAAGTAATTACAATTTCAGTATGTTATTTTAAAGATAATACCATTAATATAATATTAGTAAAATACACATAACCAGACTTGGGATTTTAGATGAATATAATTTTTTAAAAAGCTAGGCAAGTGATGCCGCTGTACTGTTCACTATGAGTGAGACTGATAAGTGATAACTCAATCAGAACAACCAATCTGAATTACGCGCGTAAGCACAAATAATCAGGGTTAATAATAGCCAATTCTATAGGTTCATTCATAAATTATGTATTCATAATGGCAAGAAAAAGTAGTTTGATGGGTACATCCATAGTATATGATCTAAGTTGCAGTCACTTGCACGTTTTCGTGAAGTGTTTTACAAAATCATCAACGATCGATAAGGGCTTTTCTTACAATGTACGGTTAAGTGTCGGTTAAAGCTAACTCGCGGTTAGTTTAATATGTTTCTTGCCGACAGCATTCTGTTCGACCGTTAACATACAATTAACGAAGACTAACCACTTCATCGGGCTTAGTTAGAACTGACTGTCGGTTAAATATTAGACTAACCACGCGTTAAAGTAGGTACACTTAACTGGACATTGTAAGAACTTTCTGACTTAAGTAGGATAATATAAAAATCCTTAAAATTGTTTGCAGAAAAAATAGAGATATTCAACGATATACTGAAATATTGGACAGAAAATCATATTATGATGAATAGAGGATATTTTTTAGTCTAGACTCAATCTCAACTCTCAAGTAGAAAGCGTCTTTGAAACTTTAAGCCATAGAACAGACAATAAGTTATAATATGAGCCTTGCCACAAGGTGGAAAACTCGTGAGGACCGAAGTATGAGCACAATAGTTTGAGCTTCCGACAAGATTGTTTCTATTATTATCTTAGTACCCAGTACATTTAATACAAATAATAGGTATGTGTTAAATTTATATTTTTAATTGATTTTACACTTTTTCCAGGCTCTAGCTGACATGTAATAGATTATGATAAAACAAACAACATTACACAACATCTTAACATGGGCAATTGCAGTGATTTTATTTATATTCCAATCACTCAACTATTTTATTGCATGGATAAAAAAATACTTGAAACGTGAGTGATTTTATTTAAATATTTAATTTTAATTTATAAGTAATCCATAACAGCGTACACGGAGCATTAAGAATATGGTGCAGAGTGTATACTAAGCTGAGAATATTTTTTTAGACTTACACAAATATGTGGGGAAAGATTTATAGGAATTATGTACGTTTGAAGTACATAACCATTAATGTTTGATTTTAATAAAAGTAATAATTTATAATATTTCTTTTATATATTATTTGATAAAGCCATAAGAATTTGAATAGTGACTACTATAGTTAGTGGTGAGCCCTGCGGGTAGACCTAGCAGGCCTACCCTGTTTTCGAATTGTTTCCAACAAATAAGTAATGTGTACCATACTGCCACGTATAATAATTTAAAATTATAATTATTATAACCAGGCCTGTCTTACAACCGTTAGGGATCAACATTTTAAGTTTCAACGAGAATAATTAATACTTATACTATATATATTCTACAGCTAATCTTCAGATGATGTCCAAGTACGCTTATAAAAATCATCGAATAATAATTACTCTTTTAGAATTCATTCATTTATAATAATATCGGCTGAATTATAATACTTGAATAAGTAATTGACGTATTTTAAAATACATACAATTATATCTTATCATCCATATGACTAAATATTATAAGTTATAATTACTTAATTTATAATAACCAATTATTTAAATTATTAAAAGACTTAAAACTTAAAATAATATTGAAAGTATGTTTTTTGTGTAATTTTTATCAAATACTTTTATTTTAGCACCCATAATATTACATCATAGTTTCACATGATATGAGTATTAAGTATTATTCTAAGTTCATTTTATTTACATGATGTTTTACCTATTAGCCTATTAACTATATTCCATTACATTTGTGATTCCCATATTTTGAAGAAAAAAAAAATTGACGGTGAATGGTTTTTCGCCCAAATAATAAAATCTATTTAACTTAATGAACATAAATCTATTAATTTGATGTTGGATTAATTAATATTTAGTAACGACTATACAAAATACAATATATACTTTTAAACCATTTATTCAAGCGTATTCCGTAAGCTATACAAAATATTTATTAACACGCTATAATATATATAGATATATATATGATTATACCTATTGGGTAGGTAATAATTTACTTTTTTTAACATGAAACATTCATTAACCATTGTTATTTTCGACTAACACAATAATCTTTAGTTTATGTTAAAAATCATATAATATACGGAATATTAAAATATAAAATATAAATACAACAAATTCAACTTATTTTTTCATAATTTATACATAAGACTTTTATGTAATCTCGGTCTGCTGGAACTGAAAATATTATTTACACATTGTATTAGACATGATAAGTAGAAAATAATATGTACAAAGTCTGTGAAGATAAACCCAAACCTCTAATTACATAATATAACAATTGGTCAAATAATATGGTACAGCGTTTATTCGATGTGAGACTAAATTTCATTGTTGAATCACGTCCGTTAGTAAAAGAAATACTCAAACCAATAAAAGAGGAATTCGGTTATTCGGAAATGTTTAAAAAGTACAAGATTCTATAGTTTTATAGGTAGTATTTCGATACACAATAAGTAAACCTTTTTTTGGTTATTTTTTATTTTTATATAGATGGAGAAAAAATTACTACTGTTGTGACAGCAGATACGACAATATCATCCGAGTCGAATCCGAATAATAAAAATGCGCAGGAAAATGTTATTACTGTGCAACGATTAATACAAAAACACTTTGACATTCCTCTGGTAAGATCTGGAAACCGGATTATTTAATTTCTCTATTTTAATCATTCATGTACGGTATACAGATTGTATACACATTTTTTGTTGGATACTGTTATATATAAGTAAACTGTACGTGTTTAATAAGATCTAAATTTAAGTAAAACTAAATATTTCATCCGACATAATTATTAGGTAACTACCTACAGTATCTATATGACTGTACGTAAATAGTAAATATGTGTAATAAATAAATAATATTGAAGTATCTTTTATTAAAACAATACAACTTAATAGTTGATATTTAACTTAATATATAACAATTTTTTTTTTTTTAGATAATTGCAGAGGATGAACCAAAAGTGTATAATTTCATTAAAAGTGCTCAATTATTGACTTCTAATGAAATTTGCAAAGAAAAAAAGAAAATTGATAAATTTATGGAGAATTTAGTAGATGACTCTTATGTTGCACGTGGCCTAGGTTTGATAACTGCAACTGTTGGACGTCAGTCAGAATTTTACTTGTACTCAAAATATGATAATGATTTTGAAAACATCGTTATTAAACTCAATGGACGGAACGGTGAAGTTGGTGAAATCACAATATTAAACCAAAACCCTGCAGAAATTGTTAAAACGAAAGCAATTCCCATCGATTATTTTTATGATAAAGATCGAATAAAAGTTACTTACACACCATTCGCAGAAGGAGTGTATACATTAACTCTGGTACGAAACAGTTTATCCATTTGCCGCTCTCCATACTACATATCGGTAGAAAAAAGCCCGACCAATTCTAGATCTCAAATTCGGCTAGGTACAAAGAAATATAAACCGGTAACTAAGTTTGCTAAAGCTAAACATTCGTCTCTTGAAACATGTGACAATAGTACACCTGCCATTGAACTCAATAAACCATCTATTTGTAGAAATATTCTTCCAGTATCTGAAGAAAACTCTATACGAACAGACGTTATGTCTATAGTTACAAAATTTGAATCCAACAGTATGAGTGTTCAAAAAAAGGTTCATAAACATGCACCTAGCATACCCGAAAAATGTTCGGAAACTAATTTGATCGATGACATTTCAACGTATTTGAATATTAAACCAAAAATTAAAACCGACAACGTCTATTATAATAATGTCAGTGATTTAAATTCACATAATGCTCAATCAAAATCTAAATCTACTGACAACAATTTTTGCAATGACGTAGATATAACTTATATAAATAGTAAAGAAAGTGATATAAATGCTGTAGATTTCGAAAGGAAACCCATGACAAATTTTAACAAAAATATTAGAATTACAAAAGATATACCTTGGGTAAAGGATGTATCATCGACCCACTTAAAACCTACAAACAGTGTATTGGAGGAAAGTTTAAATGATTGGAATTCAAATGACGTAGAAAAACGCCTTCAAACGTTTAAAACAGCTGATTTTATAGACGAAAATACCCACAGCGAAGCACTGTTGAACCCTACAACTAGAATAGATGAATATGATATCAAATGCATAGATAACGAACCATGTATACAAAATGAACTATCTTGTTTTGATGATGATGACAGGAAAACTGTAGTTGTAATGGAAAATTTTAACGAGCTAGAATCAAATAAAAATGATACAGTGATTCAACAAATAACCGATTCGGCACAATACAATATTAACACCCCTTTCGCCAGTGTTATTACAAAAATAACAAATAGTGTTTGTGAAAAATGTTCTATACAAGTGTTAAAAATTATATCCGAGTTTCCTAGAGATATAAACATAACACATGACAATTCAAAGGAAATAAGTTCAAGCTTTGAAGCGCTTCTAGCACAGCCAATTAGCATTAATATTAATATAGATAATATGTTTGAACATCCCATTAGTGCTGCAAATGAACAAAATAGTAAAGATTCACTGACTAATAGTCCAACAAAAATAAAACGCATGGGTACAACCGATAAAGACATGAAATGTCAATATCTGAATGAAATTGAACCAATAAATAATAATTCTGATGAACTATGCGGTGACATTAATAACTCATCAAAAGAATTAACAATCAAAACAAATAAACCCAATAGTAAAGTAAGCAAAACGATAAAAGATAAAATAATCGATCATTGTGCTGTTGTTCCATTCACCGAAAATACTATTGATAAAAACAAAACAGTAGACCAAAAAAATGAGTGGTCTACAAATAAGATATTGGAAATAAAATGTTCAACAACTAATGAAGAAAATGTATTACATTCGAATCAATTTAATAATGATACCATTTATAAACCAGATAATGAAATGGAAATCCAAGGACGACATTTACAGAAATCCTCAGAACATAAAATGGGCTTAATTAAAATAAATCAATTTCATGAAAATATCAACAACAAATTAAATAATATCAATAAAGAAAGTGATAAATCTTTAAGCACGAGTGATTTAGTAACAATTAATAATGATAAAAACATTAATGAAGAACTAGTGAGAGACGAATTCAAAATCAATAACGTTATCATCCCGGACAAAAACACAAATATTCAAAGTTCTGTTATAGATAACACAGTATTAGCGTCAATGGGGGTTACATTAGAGACTTCGAAATATAGTTCAGAAGATAATGAAGAACAGACAAAAAATTTATCCTTTAAAAATGTTACATCAGCTTCCAACGCAAATGAAAACCAAAAATTAATGATTGAAAAGTCAATTGAACCGGTATTGACCAGTTTCAAAAATAAAATGGTAGAAAAAATCACACAATTATATTTAAATAAGGATTTATCAAACACAGTTAATACTACAATTGTAGAAACCAACGATAAACATCTAACAAATATTTTAAAAGAAAATCAAATTCATAACATTGAGAATAATACAGAAATAAATACTAAATGTATTGAAACACTCACGTCACAGTTACAAAATCATATTGACAAAAATGAAATATCAGAAATAATATTAGACGAAAAAAAAATGGCTAATAACCATCTACTTAAATATGTTGAAAATATAATTAAAACAAATATAAATCCAAGTGATATGTATGCACAAACATTGGGTGAAAAAAAACTTTGGACACTTGTAAATACAGCCATGAATAACCCAAATGACCAAAAAATAGACAATGGGTTTAAACAAATGATAAAAGACAACGAAACCCAATATGTCAAGCTGAAGAAAATAAATAATGGTAAAATAGTTCAAGATATTTTGGCGGAAACAGAAAATGTTACAATAATTAAAAATACAGATAAACTAACAGCATCCAAAAACGAAGTAACAGTTAAAGCCGAATGTAAATTGCCATTAATAAATGATTTTAATTCTATAGAGAGAGATAATACAAACACAGATATCGAACACGAAATGCAAACAATAAATGAAAATGAAAATTTTACAATGATAGAAACTAATACTGTGGAAATACAAGAGTTGCCAAACTTTCAAAAATCACACAACACAGCAATTATAACTCCAATCATAGAACTTCAGCCAACATTAGAAACACAGATAATGAATACTTCAGAGCTTGTAACAGTAGGAGAACATAGCCTAAAAGCAATTCAATCTGCAATTGAGATCATTCAATCAAATATATCTGAAGAAACTGATGAAATAGAGAATATCGATGACAAGAGAGAAAATAAATCGGTAAAATTACAAATTAAGGAAAATGAAAATATAATAATAAAAATACCACATTTGGTTGAGAAAAAAACTATAAATGAAATTGTAGAAAATATAAGTTCAAATACTTCTACAAAATCAAATTCAACTAAAAATGTATCAATGCAACAAACCAAAAAACAAGAAATTGAAACATCAGAATCAACTTTATCCCCAAAACATTTATATATTATGAAAAATATTATGTTAGAAAAAAAAGAAAACACAGATGAAACTTGTACACCAGATGGTACTGAAATTGAAACGTTAGAATTTTTTAATGAACCTCTAAAAATGAATTCGGTTCCTCCATTCACAAACGATACATCAGTTCAAACTACACTGGAATCAAAAACCGAAAAAAATACCTTACATAAAACATTCGATTCAAAACATAACGTGACAACTACAGAATCAATAGTAAACGAAATTAATCATAATAATAACAAAAATGAAACCACAAGACAAATTAGTTCTACGGCTGGAGAAATAGAAGAAAAACCTATAAAAAACCATACAGAAATAGAATGTAGACCACTAATTGATGCTCCAAATGAACCGGATGAGATGCTTATTGATACTAAAGCAGAAACTCCTGGCTTTATTGTAACCCCTACGGCATCTTTAGTCCGAAAAATTGTGGTAGAATTTGTAACCAGAATGAATAAAAAACCAGTTGAAACATTAGCCATTGTTGTACATGATCAAATAGAAGAAAACATTGTAACTGCAAGAGAAATACCCACAACAATGAATTCTTTGACAGTGGTTATGGACGAACAAGTTAATATAAAAACCCATGAATCAAGTACATACTACGCAAAGGTAGATGATAAAATAAAAACTACAGAAACAAAAACTCAAATATCAATCGATCAAAAAAATGCAGATAAAATTATTGAAAAAGAACCGGAGGTTCTACTACAAATTAATTCTATAAAAGGAGTAATCGTGGAAAAACCCAAAGTGAACTTTAGTAGAGAAAATCAAAAACATTTACCAACTGTTACATCCACTAATTCTACAGAAGAAATGGAAGGAATAAATAAACTTATCATAACATTACCCATTCAATCTACTATAGAATATTTAGATGTATCAAAAGAAATAGAAGATATAAACGAAACAGAAAAAACATCATGCACCAATTATTCCACTGTAACCGTAGAAGAATCACCAGAACCAATTGATTCTTCAGATGGAGTAGTGGGAGAAAACACAAAAGATAATATTGATACAGGAAATGAAAAATTATTACCAATTGATACATCACCCGGACCTGTGAATCAAAATAGAGTTATGGATGAACTTATAGAAAAATTATCAAATATGGAATCAAACGTAGAATCAATAGAGAAATCTTTAAAAGATATAAATGTAACAGCAGTGATAAATACTGATTCTGCCAACGTGATCTTAAACGTTCAAACAGAAGAAGATAAAGTTATTGGGGAAGAACCAAAAGATTCCATTGATGAAAAAAATATCGAAGAACCTCCTGCAGCAACAGTTAATTATTCAGATAAAGCAATTGCAAAAAATACGAATGAGAACATTGATACAGAAAAACAAACATTTTTACCAATTAAAACATCTACTCCTTTGATAAAAGAATTGAAAGTAAAAGAAGGAACAACTGAAATTACATTGCCAATTAAATCAACTATGCAATCAATAGAGGAACCAAAAGAAGAAAAAGATCTAACTGAAACTAAAATCACATCATGTACCGAATCTTCAA
Organism: Myzus persicae; assembly: GCF_001856785.1. Classification (NCBI taxonomy): domain Eukaryota; kingdom Metazoa; phylum Arthropoda; class Insecta; order Hemiptera; family Aphididae; genus Myzus; species Myzus persicae. The sequence continues at coordinate 8,095 of NW_019104166.1, read as the reverse complement.
TGGAAATAATTGACGATCAAAATCGCGCAGACCTAATTGTCAACCAAAAATCTCCGGCAGAAAACAATTCTTCAGATGAAGTTCAGGGAGAAAACAAAAATGTAAATATTGATATTGATAATGCAACACCTTTACCAATTGTATCATTCATTGAATCTATAACAGAACCAACCATGGCAGAAGAGATGACAGAAACCGAAGTATCGTGTAATGATTCTTCAATTGTTATAGTACACCCTAAAATAGATGTAGTAGAAGAGCATGATGAAAGAAATGTAATACCAATTAATTCTTCAAATAAAGTAGATGGTGAAAAAATTGACATGAACATTGACACAGAAAAAGAAACATTATTAATAACTAAAACAACTTCTGATTTGGTGGAAGAATTAGAAGTTATAAAAGAAACTACTGAAATTGTATTACCAATTGAATCATCAATTGAATCTATAGATAAACCAAAAGTAGTTGAGGATAAGATAGTTGAAACCGAAATAACATCATCTACTAAATCTTCGACAGAAATGATGGGCGATCAAAACCATGTAGATAGAATTGTCTTCCTAGAACCTCCGTACGAGGATAATTCTTCGAATGTAATTGTTGAGGAAAATACGACTGTGAATATTGATACAGAAAATAAAACCACATTATTTATTGAACCAATAGTAGAGCCAGAAATGGATGAAGATAGAACTGAAAAAGAAACATTATCATTTAATGATTCTTCCACTGCAACTATAGAAGCTCAATCGAAGAAAGAAAAGTATATTGAAGAAGAATCACCTGTATCAATTAATTCTTCAGATGAATTGGTGGGTGAAAACACTAATATGAACATTGATACAGAAAAAGAAACATTGTTACCAATTAAATCATCAATAGAATCTATAGATGAGATAAAAGTAGTAGAGCATAAGATAGTTGAAACCGAAATAACATCATCTACCAAATCTTCAACGGAAATGAATGGCAATCAAAATCATGTAGATAGAATTGTCTTCCAAGAACCTCCGTACGAGGATAATTCTTCGAATGAAATTGTTGAGGAAAATACGACTGTGAATATTGATACAGAAAATAAAACCACATTATTTATTGAACCAATAGTAGAGCCAGAAATGGATGAAGATAGAACTGAAAAAGAAACATTATCATTTAATGATTCTTCCACTGCAACTATAGAAGCTCAATCCAAGAAAGAAAAGTATACTGAAGAAGAATCACCTGTATCAATTAATTCTTCAGATGAATTGGTGGGTGAAAACACTAATATGAACATTGATACAGAAAAAGAAACATTGTTACCAATTAAATCATCAATAGAATCTATAGATGAGATAAAAGTAGTAGAGCATAAGATAGTTGAAACCGAAATAACATCATCTACCAAATCTTCAACGGAAATGAATGGCAATCAAAATCATGTAGATAGAATTGTCTTCCAAGAACCTCCGTACGAGGATAATTCTTCGAATGAAATTGTTGAGGAAAATACGACTGTGAATATTGATACAGAAAATAAAACCACATTATTTATTGAACCAATAGTAGAGCCAGAAATGGATGAAGATAGAACTGAAAAAGAAACATTATCATTTAATGATTCTTCCACTGCAACTATAGAAGCTCAATCCAAGAAAGAAAAGTATACTGAAGAAGAATCACCTGTATCAATTAATTCTTCAGATGAATTGGTGGGTGAAAACACTAATATGAACATTGATACAGAAAAAGAAACATTGTTACCAATTAAATCATCAATAGAATCTATAGATGAGATAAAAGTAGTAGAGCATAAGATAGTTGAAACCGAAATAACATCATCTACCAAATCTTCAACGGAAATGAATGGCAATCAAAATCATGTAGATAGAATTGTCTTCCAAGAACCTCCGTACGAGGATAATTCTTCGAATGAAATTGTTGAGGAAAATACGACTGTGAATATTGATACAGAAAATAAAACCACATTATTTATTGAACCAATAGTAGAGCCAGAAATGGATGAAGATAGAACTGAAAAAGAAACATTATCATTTAATGATTCTTCCACTGCAACTATAGAAGCTCAATCCAAGAAAGAAAAGTATACTGAAGAAGAATCACCTGTATCAATTAATTCTTCAGATGAATTGGTGGGTGAAAACACTAATATGAACATTGGTACAGAAAAAGAAACATTGTTACCAATTGAATCATCAATAGAATCTATAAAGGAACCAAGAGTAGTAGAGGATAAGATAGTTGAAACTGAAATAAAATCATGTACCGAATCTTCAACGGAAATGAATGGCAATCAAAATCATGTAGATATAACTGTCTTAAAAGAACCTCCGTACGAGGGTAATTCTTCGAATGAAATAGTCGAGGAAAATATGACTGTGAATAATGAGACAGAAAATAAAACCCCTTCATTTATCGAACCAATAGCAGAACCAGAAATAGATGAATATAGAACTGAAAAAGAAACATTATCATTTACTGATTCTTCCAACATAGTGATTGATGTTGAAAAAGTTATTGGTAAAGAATATTCTTCACAAATTTCTGTAGGTGAAAAAAGTATCAAAAAGAAACATATGGTACCAAATTATTCTTCAGGCGAATTATTGGAGAAAAACCAGAAATTGAACATTCATACAGAAAATGAAACTCCTTTGAATATTGAATCAGTAATTGAATTCATAGTAGAATCAGTAGTGGTAGACGATAAAACAGAAATCGAAAAATCATGTAATGATTTTTCCACTGTAACTGTAGACGCTCAAACAAAATATGAAAATTGTATTGAAGAAGAATCACCAGCTCCAATTAATTGTTCTGATGAAGTAGCGAGGGATAAAAAGAATGTAAAAGTTGATATTGAAAACGTCACACCTTTACCATTTGAATCAATCATTGGATCAATAGCAGAACCAATGATGGCAGAAGATATAACAGAAACCGAAATATCGTGTACTGATTCTTCTATTGTCATAGTACACTCAAAAATAGATGTAGTAGAAGGGCATGATGAAAGAAATGTAATACCAATTAATTCTTCAAATAAAGTAGATGATGAAAAAATTGACATGAACATTGATACAGAAAAAAAAACATTATTAATAACTAAAACAACTTCTGATTTGGTGGAAGAATTAGAAGTTATAAAAGAAACTACTGAAATTGTATTACCAATTGAATCATCAATTGAATCTATAGATAAACCAAAAGTAGTTGAGGATAAGATAGTTGAAACCGAAATAACATCATCTACTAAATCTTCGACAGAAATGATGGGCGATCAAAACCATGTAGATAGAATTGTCTTCCAAGAACCTCCGTACGAGGATAATTCTTCGAATGAAATTGTTGAGGAAAATACGACTGTGAATATTGATACAGAAAATAAAACCACATTATTTATTGAACC